>NW_015166549.1:9670-34008 GCF_001447785.1 Gekko japonicus
CTCCTCCTCCTCCTCCTCCTCCTCCTCCTCTTCTTCCTCTTCTTCCTCTTCTTCCTCTTCCTCTTCTTCCTCCTCTTCCTCCTCCTCCTCCTCCTTCTTCCTCTTCCTCCTCCTCCCCCCCCATGTGGGAGCACAACTCCTCCTCCTCCTCCTCCTCCTCCTCCTCTTCTTCCTCTTCTTCCTCTTCTTCCTCTTCCTCTTCTTCCTCCTCTTCCTCCTCCTCCTCCTCCTTCTTCCTCTTCCTCCTCCTCCCCCCCCATGTGGGAGCACATCCAGCCTGTGCTAAAAGCTCTGCACTGGCTGCCTATAGCATACTGAATTCACTTCATGGTGCTGGTTCTCACCTTTGAAGCCCTATATGGTCAGGGACCTACATACCTAAGGAACTGCCTTTCCCCTTGTTCCCCAGAGAGCACTACAATCGGGATTCCAAAATCACCTGGCTCTGCTGGGCCCCAGAAAGGCCAGGCTGGCTCAGACAAGGGCCAGGGCCTTCTCAGTGGTGGCTCCATGCTGGTGGAATGAGGTCCCGGATGACATCAGAGCCCTGTGAGACCTTTTACAGTTTCACAGGGCCTGCAAGATGGAGCTCTTCCACCAGGCCTTCAATTAAGGAGCTGCATTATATAATTGAGGTCCTGGCCCAATATTTACACCATCACCGACATCAATATTAATATCAATATTAACATCATTATAACCCAGTCTACGCTAACAGCTGATCGTTTGTGTTATTGGATACCACTCATGTCCGCCATCACATATGAATCATCCTAGTTCTAGCACTAGCACTTTGTATGTTTTATGTATATATTATGATTTCAGTTAAAATTGTTTTAGTTGTGCAATATCCTTTGTAAGCTGCCCTGAGCCTGCTTTGGTGGGGAGGGCGGGGTGGAAATTAAATAAATAAATGGTGTTGGAATTGTGTCTTTTTTCCATTAAAAAACAGGATACTGCCTCCTGTTTTAGTAGTAGTAGTAGTAATAAGGAAATTAGCTCTTACTGGAGTTTCCAGGAGAGATGGAAGTAATGCAGGAGGCAGCAAAGTTCCTTTTTGAGAGAACTAGTTGAAGGATGACCTCCCACTCCCAATGAAGCAGAAAGCTACAAACGATAATGGTAAAATAGACTCATCTGCATTTGTCACTAATTCAGTCGTATTTCCTTCAAAGGAATAGCAGACAAACTCCCAAAGGCCATGAATTTGCACCCTAAAGGTAAAAGGTAAAGGTTCCCTTGCTCGAAAGCCAGTCGAATCCAACTCTAGGGTTGCGGTGCTCATCTCTGTTTCAAAGCCAAGGAGCCAGCGCTGTCCGAAGACGTTTCCGCGGTCATGTGGCCAGTATGACTAAACACCAAGGCGCATGGAACGCTGTTACCTTCCCACTGAAGTGGTACCTATTTATCTACTTGCAATTTCTTGCTTTCAGACTGCTAGGTTAGCAGGAGCTGGAACTAGAGAGGGGAGCTCACTCCGTCATGTGGCACTCGGGTCTCGAACTGCTGAACTACTGACCTTCCACAGCCTGCAGTTCAGTGTCTTAACCACTTGAGCCACTGCAGCTCAAGTATCCTACTGTTCCTTATAAAGTGCCACGGGCACCCCTCGTTTTGACTTCGCAGACTGTTATTCCCATCATGGTGTACATAGACGACAGTCTGGGGCTCATTTCAAACATTGGACAAAAATGTGCCATGGTGGGCACAGGTTCTTCAGGGGGAGTGCAACCCCATGGCAGACAGGTTGCGTATCACTTATAAAAGTCATCTACATCCACAACCGCCTTCATCTTGTCCACACCCATCTAACCCATCACCAACAGCTAGTTAGAGATGTACCATGGCTGATGCTATTGAAAGCCACTGAAATCTCCAGGGGAATTCATAGCAATACATTTGCCCTGTCCAGTGTAACCTGGCCACTATCAGTCCTAAACAGAGTTACACCTTTCTAAATCCATTGAAGTTAATGCACTTAGAGGTGCATTGCTCCTGTTTCGGACTGCATGTCAAAGTATGAATATGTATTAGCTTCCATGGGAGCCCAGCATCAAGACTAGGAAAGAAATTGACTTAAGGCTTCTTAGCTGTGGCGTTCCACACCTTTGGGAAGTAATGGGACAGCAAAAGAAGGAAAGATTTCTGGCTATGGAGAACAAGGGAAGAGGAGGAGGAGAAGAAAGAATGCAGCTGACTCCGCAGGCACAGAAGTAGCACATAGAACATAACTTAGCTGTTTTTAAGAGAAACGTCCTGTGATGAGTTGGAGCATCCTAACTGAGTATATATGATCTGCAGCTACCTGACCGTCAGCTGTGAGGAATTCTGCCCTCATGCACATGTGGACATTGCTTGCATCATTGCTAGTTTGGAATTGCAAGCAAATAGGGGGAGGGGTGTGTGTCAACAGAGACTCCTGAACCCAGTAATTTCAAACAAGGTACATTCCAAAGTCAAGTGCATGTTGTGTGTGTGGAAAGTTCACAGCCTCTGTGCTGGGGGCAAATCTACTGTACAACACTGGGGGAAAGCAATGATTGTGTGTGTGTGTGTGTGTAAAATGCCATCAAGTTGCAGCTGACTTATGGTGACCTTGTAGGGTTTTTGAGGCAAGATGTTCAGAGGCATGCTGTTGTGACCCTGGTATTCCTTGGTAGTCTCCTATCCAAATACCGATCAGGGCCGAACCTGCTTACCTTCCAAGATCTGCCATGTTCAGGCTATCTTGGACCATCCTATTTATTTATTTATTGGATTTCTACCCCGCCCTCCCAGCCAAGGCAACGATAGCAGGGAAGTAATGGCCTCACTGCCCCAGAGTAGGCCATAAAAAATTGCGTAAAGGTAAAGGTTCCCTTGCTCGAAAGCCAGTCGAATCCGACTCTAGGGTTGCGGTCCTCATCTCCGTTTCAAAGACGAAGAGCCAGCGCTGTCCGAAGACGTTTCCGTGGTCACGTGGCCGGCATGACTAAACACCAAGGCGCATGCAACACTGTTACCTTCCCACCGACGTGGTACCCATTTATCTACTTGCAGTTTCTTGCTTTTGAACTGCTAGGTTGGCAGGAGCTGGAACTAGAGACGGGAGCTCACTCCATCTTGCGGCACCCGGGTCTCGAACTGCTGAACTACTGACCTTCCACAGCCTGCAGTTCAGCGTCTTAACCACTTGAGCCACTGCAGCTCCAAAAATTTGCTTACTTCATGGCAAATGAGAGGGACAGAAAGATGAAAACGCTGCTTTATGTGTGCAGACGTAGTGTATGGAGGAGGGTAGTGGCTGCTGGACCCACACTCAAAGCAGTGAACAAATCCTGTGTGCATACAAGGCCTACAGGAGCAGGCTCTGTTTACAGCTTCAGGGGAGCAATTGGCCAGGGGATTGATCCTGCTCTCTCCTGCCCCTTGGTCATATCGATATGTGTCAGTGCGCAGGGTTCATGGCATAACAAGGAGGAGCATGGGTGAAAACATTTGGGGAAAGATGGTATCCTTCTTCAGAAAACAAATGGGCACCTTGAAGGTGGAGCAAGCAGAATTGGGTGGGCAAGCTCAGCTGCCCCCTACCCTGCATGTATGCATTGTTCTTTGAAGGGTTGAACAGAGCCTGTTCACATACAAATGGATGAAATTATTGCTCTCCATATCCCCAAAATGCTAACTATATTAGCTCTCACGGACTATCAGGTTATAATTTAGGTAGTTTTTCTTCTTCTCTGTTATCCAGAAATAGCTGGTCTTAATATAGCTTTAAAATGGCTTCCTTGCATTCTGTTAAGGTTCTACACCTCAGTTAATGATTGCCCTTGTCTGTCTGTCAAGATACGTGCATAACTGCCATGGTTACCACTTTCAATTTTGATCCACTTTGTTTGACTTGAAGCCTCTAGCTATTGCTTGAAATTTTTGCGGGGCTGAATAATGGAGATGGCAAACTTTAGCACTGGAGGAATATTTAAAGTCCATACTCATTTGATTCAAATGGAGAGAAAATTACTTCTAGGCATTGTTTGACCTTTGAGGTGATCATCTGAATGAATTTGCAGACACATTCAAGCCATTGCTGGGCTCCCCCCCCCCCCCCCCCCCCGGCCCCATGTAAGTGTGTGAAAAGCAGCAATTTATACCTAATCCAATTGAATAGCTCTGTCTTCTTCCATCTTGATAAGTATATCAGATAATAATTTAATGGAACGACGAGGAGTCCAGCCGTAATGTGTTTGCAGACAAATAACACACTGGCTAACCATCCACATTTTTGGATAATGTAATTATGGCTAAGATCCAAAGAGGTACTTCGGGGTATGCCCAGCAGAATTCTTGATCTTTGCTTTAGGCAGCAGAATCCCTGCACATTCAAAAGCACGTTGTCATCTGGAATGGGGATGGGGGAGATGATGCTTCGGAGATGAGTCTAAAACCACCATCGTCGATAGGATTGCCAGGGGAGTAGGGTTGCCAGATCCAGATGGGGAAACTCCTGGAGGTGTGGGAATGGGGCCTGAACAGTACAGGGAGCTCAGTGGTGGGCCGTGCCAAAGAGTCCATTCTCCAAAGCATCCGTTTTCTCAAGGGGAACTGACTTCCATTGTCTGGAGATGAGCTGTAATTCCAGGGGATTCCGAGGTCCCACCTTGCAACTGGCATCCCTATAATTAAGTAAAGGTAAAGGTTCCCTTGCTCGAAAGCCAGTCGAATCCGACTCTAGGGGGCGGTGCTCATCTCCGTTTCCAAGCTGAAGAGCCAGCGCTGTCCGAAGACATTTCCGCGGTCATGTGGCTGGCATGGCTAAACACCAAGGCACACGGAACGCTGTTACCTTCCCCCTGAAGTGGTACCTATTTATCTACTTGCAATTTCTTGCTTTCGAACTGCTAGGTTGGCAGGAGCTGGAACTAGAGACGGGAGCTCACTCCGTCATGCGGCACACTCGGGTCTCGAACTGCTGAACTACCGACCTTCCACAGCCTGCAGTTCAGCGTCTTAACCACTTGAGCCACCGCAGCTCCTTCCCTATAATTAGTTACCCAGTATTTTGGACCCGAGCCTATGAAACCATTAATAGGCTTCCTTGGAAGTGTGAGAGAGAACACAGCTTCAGCACAAATGGTACAGCTGTATATTTCCATAGGAGAGGCTCTGGTTTGATGGCAGTTGTCCCCACCAGCCTGGAGAGTCACTCAGGTCATGATTTCGATCTCTGAGGGAAGAACCTGAGGTCAGCCTGCTATCTGGATTGAATGCCCTGGTGCAATTTGAGCAAAGTGCTTCCAATGCTGCAGCCATGAAAATGGAAGGCAGGGAAACCAAGGGAAATAATGTAAGGGGGGGGACACACACCCACAAATCTTGCTCAAAGTTAAAGGACTATGTTTTTTAAAAAGAAAACCAAGTTGAAAAGAAAACCTGTTAAGGTTTCATTCTGTGAACAGAAGGTTATGGCACCTGTTTTGCTGCTTGGCCTTAATAGCTGAAATTTAATATTGTTACCCGGAAAGGAAAAGTCTGACAAATGTTTACAAATAAAAGGATCCTGGGATTGTAAACAAATCCAGTGGAATTACTTCCCATCCAGTAATATACAAAACTGTTTTTGTTCGTTAGCATTCCTATAGTGCATGTGCTGGTCAAAGTAATTGACACACATGATCTTGTGGCGGTCCTCTTAAAACATGCACAGGGCAAATAGTATTACCCTCTTCTCGTAATGGAGGGCTTAGTAAATTCATGAAGCAGATAAGCAGGAGGTGGTGGTGGCTACAAGCATGGACAGCTTCAAGAGGGAATTAGATAAGCATATGGAGCAGAGGTCCATCGGTGGCTATTAGCCACAAGGTATAGATAGGGGCTCCAGGGCAAGTGATGCTCTGTCTTCTTGGTGCTTGGGGGGGGGGGTCAACAGTGGGAGGGCTTCTAGTGTCCTGGCCCCACTGCTGGACCTCCTGATGGCACCTGGTATTTTTGGCCACTGTGTGACAGAGTGTTGGACTGGATGGGCCATTGGCCTGATCCAACATTGGCTTCTCTTATGTTCTTATCCAACATTGGCGTCTCTTATGTTCTTATGTTAGACTTGAATGGGGAACGTCATGGATCACAGCGTAGTCTGCTGTCTACACTAGCTGTAAATAACAAAATACATAAATAGGAAATTGGAAGTATTGTCAAATATGCCTTACACACACACTCTCTCTCTCTCTTTGGGTCTGTTAGATCCCTAGATTAGATTAATAAAGTGCTTTTTACAAGAGGATAAAGATCACTGTTAAATATATGTCTGACACCAGCTTTTCACTTCACGTCACTTGAGTCATAATTCATGGAAGTACAATGACTCCTGCATGTTTTGTCTGTGCAACACTCGCGTTTTAAAATTTAATTTCTCTACACTGTGTACTTAGTTTTGTCCTGTTTGTCCCCCAAAACCATTAGCACTGACAAAACAGATGATGAGGATGACGAAGACCTAGCTGGCAACAAGACATGGGTGCTGTCCCCAAAGATCCACGAAGGAGACGTCACTCGCATACTGAACTCTTTACTCCAAGGGTACGACAACAAACTTCGGCCAGACATTGGAGGTAGGCAGCAGTACTCTTTCCGTCGCTAGAAGATGTGCGGCCTTTGTTTGGATGTTAATAACGTGCTGTGGTTTTAAGTCTCTTAAGATAGTGTTTCCCAACCTGTGGGTTGGGGAATATGGGGGGGTATCTGATGAAGGCAGTTTTGACACTTGAAACCTTACGTCCCCCAAACCTTTTTGGTCTCTGAGGTGCTACTGGACTTGAACCCGCAAGGGCTGTGCATTTGTTTCATCCGTTAGCTTTCACTGAGAGTTAATTGACCGAGTAGTAAGACTACTAGGGAAATTAACAAAGTCAGTGTGTAAATACCTTAGAAAGCATTCTGGAGCTTCCTATGCTCTTTAGGTACAGACAGTGTGATGGCAATAAACTTATCAGTCATTGACACCCACACAAGTATCACATTAAGATAAAAAGCCAGATGAAAATTAGATCTCCTGGCCGCCACTCTGAAATACTGTCCCCGTGCTACCTCGCTTACTGTTTCATAATACTGAGTCTGAGTCATTCACTGATGGTTTTGTTCTGATGCTCTTGAGCCACCGGGATGTATCTGTTGCTGTGATACAGTTTCCCAATAAGCAATCATCCTATATTTGGTCAAGCAAGATGCATTTTTTCGGTCATTTGTATTCACATTCTTTCAGTGCTGCTATTGTACACTGGGCAAAAGGCCCGTTCTGTTCTACAAGTACCCCTACCTCTGAATGTAGGTGGCTCATAACGCTCTGCATTCTGAGCCCTGTAGCCCCGAGAACGTTTGTCCGGTTCAGCTCGTAACCTCACCGAGAAGATAATGTCTCAGTGCATTGTTTCCTGTCCTGTTTCCTACCTCTCTTTTCCCTCAAACCATCCAGTGGTAGGCCTCCTATTTATTTGCCAGGGGCAAGGAATTGTCAGCCCTCAGCCCCAGTTTCCCACCCCCCCAGGGAACTTCAGAATGGGAGCAAAAATGGCCTCCACATTGTGGCACTCTAGGAATTTTCCCAGTCCCATAAAGGCTAGAGAAGTCAGTCTACTGCATCTGCCAAAAGTGATATAATTTCTTCCCCAAACTAATGTCCTGGCCCCACTGGTGGACCTCCTGATGACACTGGTATTTCTGGCCACTGTGTGATACAGAGTGTTGGACTGGATGGGCCTTTGGCCTGATCCAACATTGGCATCTCTTATGTTCTTATGTATTCCCCAGGCACAGCCCCTAAAATCTTCCTCCATTTGCCAAGGCAGTTTTGGGAATCCTCTTCAGTGGTGGAGTGGCAAAGTCTCTCTGCAGCCCTTTGTAAGAGGTCTTAGAACCGTCAGCTATTGCAATAGGTGCATTCCACATGCAAGGAGTCTTCAGAAATATAGAGCCAAACTACTGGAGACAGCATCCCTGAGTTTGCCCTGTGGGCATGCTGCCATTTTGTAGAGTGGGTTCCCACTGAGGAAGTCCTTTTCACAGTGCCATACAGGCTCCATTCTGGCTTGTACCACTGTGGCATGGGAGAAGGAGGGGCTCCTGCCTCCCCTGTGCCATTTTTCCAGCTCTAAACAGCACTGGAAGCAATCGAATCCTAGCAGTAAAAGCAATTGATTTATGGGGGAGCCCACAAAAGCCCCAATAAATGTATGGGGATTTATGTAATACATTTATGGGGATTTATGTAATACATTTAATTATGGGGATTTATTTAATACATTTAATGTATTTAATACATTTATGGGGATTTATTGATTTAATGTATTTATTGATTTATGGGGGAGCCCACAAAAGCCCCAATAAATGTATTTATGCAAGACTAGGGTTTTTTCAAGGGATACCATAAAAAGGGGAGTACCTTATATTTCCATACATACCTGTTGCTTGTGGGCTGGGTTAGAGCCCTGGACAGGCCAGTTCCGGCCCCAGGGCCTTATGTTTGACACTATGGTTTTTATCATAGAGATAAGGGGAAATTCCTGAAGTGTCACCTGGAAGTGGTATCACATCATTTCAGGTAAGAAGCTTGGAAGGGGAAACAGCCTTTTGTTCAGGATCTTTGCCCACAATCTTAGCCTCTGGCAGCTGGGCTAGGTGGACCAGTGGTCTAACAGTGTAAGGGAAGTCCTAGCCGAAGAATTGGAATTCCACCCAGCTCTGCTCTCTGTCAGTTGCAATCAGCTTAAAAGTTGCAGTAGCTCACCAGGTGCATAGATTTGTGCCAGCCTAGCTGGCTCACTGGCAATCTACATTATCATAGGATGCTGCAGAGAAGAGTTGGCCTTATTCCCTGCCCCCTTACCTTTCTCTTCCAGCTGTATAACAGCTCCACGAACTACCTCTGTATCACATTCAGTGATACTGCTGGAAGGGAACCTGCCGCAGCAAGGCTGTGTGCCGAATTAGCTAACAGTGCTAGAAATCAGGACACTGTGCTAGCTTGCCAGTCACTGGCCAGTTTGTAGGAGTGTGACATAATATTCCGTCTTCAGTTTTCTTTTTGGAGTTTCCCATTGTTTGCTTTAGGTGTACCTCCCCCCCCCCCCCAAACACGCAATGGCTTTCATAGGAAGAACCTTATTGCAATTTCTTGGACGAAACTCAAACATGTGGAGTTCAAATTTAAAACATCTACCCTCTGTAACTTGAAGTCAGATAGGTTCAAAATTATTGCAAAGCTCTGGAAAATCGCAAGGGGTATGGTGACAAAACTCAGAAGGGGGGAGATTAAGAATGAGGAATGGAAGGGTTCACCTTGAGCCCTTTACAAAATGGACCTCAATGTTACTGAAGTTTGGGCCTGTTAATAAAACCTTGGCTTGTTGATTGGCATTCTCTACTGCCAGTACAACATCTTCCTTCCCTCCTTCTTCCCACCCAACCTTACTTGGTGGTGGTACCACCGGCATTGCATGAGACTAGTGGTGGGGTTAGGTCTTTGATGTGTCCCAGCGTCAGAAACCATGAGACATGTGACTTCTGTGGACCATACGCCCCTATTAGGTGCATCCTCTGCTGCCAGTGATTTTGCACATTTAATTGGGAGTCAGCCCCACCAAACACAGTGGAGTTTACTACAAGGAAACTGGCATAGGAGCTGCTATTAGCTAATGTAAGCTAAAGTTGAATGATTTGTAGGAATGCTATTAAGGAACTGAAGCAGGGCATACACCATATATTTCAGACAGCAGCTGATTAGGAGCACTTGTATTTCTGCCCAGGTTATTGGTTTTGCATATTGATTATGTTATAAACAGTTGAATGAGCTTATGCAGTACAAATGGCATGTCAGAGGAAAAAAATCTCTTTCTTAAAAAAACAGATAAAAACCTGGCGGGGTTGGCCTGTGTTGATGACAGTGCTGCAGCTGGTATAATGCATAACATGTAATCACAGAAAATGCTCAAAGAACGTAACACATTAATTTTGCGAAGTGCTCCCCCCCCTCCCAGACGGTGCTTTTGCCTGTCTGTGGCTATATAAAATGGTAGAATTTCTTGCTACTACTAACCTGTTTCCCCGAAAATAAGACATCCCCCGAAAATAAGACCTACTTACAGTTTTGCCTCTCACTGAAATATAAGGCATCCCCCCCAAAATAAGACCTCCCCGAAAATAAGACCTCCCCGATAATAAGGCTTCCCCCGATAATAAGGCCTCCTCGATAATAAGGCCCCCCCGAAGCTACCGTAACTCTGGACTCTGGGCCGTAGTGGTGGGCGCCGCCACACAGCTCACTGTTGGCCGCCGCGCAGCCGGACCAGACAGGAAGTGCGAGGTCTCTTTTAATCAGAGAACCCGCGCCGCTGCAAGGACAAGCTGCCGCCTGCTGCTCGCTCTGCCCTGACAGAGTGTACCGTATTCTTCTTCAAGGAAAAATAAGACATCCCCTGAAAATAAGACCTAGCGCATCTTTGGGAGCAAAAATTAATATAAGACACTGTCTTATTTTCGGGGAAACGAGGGTATATGAGCAAGAGTCAAGTCCAGTAGCATCTTAAGGACCAACAAAGTTTCCAGGGTCTAAACTTTAATGAGTCAGAGCTCTCTTTCGATCCCCACCTTCTCAGGTTAAAACCATCAGGTGAGGCGAACGACCTCTACCTGAGAGCTGCTGCCAGTCAGAGTAGACGATACTGACTTTTATAGACCGATGGTCTGACTCAATATAAGGCAGCTTCATCTGCTCGTAACCATATTGGGAGGGAGCTTTGACTCTCAAAAGCTTATGCCCTGCAAATCTGGTTGATCTTTACAGACTCGAATCTTGCTCTTCTAATGCAGACCAACACAGCTATCCACCTGAAATTTACTCCTACCATTGGCATGCATTTTTTTAGTGCCAGGGCTCCCCACCCTGGCAGCCAGATCCAGGCGCCTGACTCTCTGGGTGCGTTCAGATGCGGCGTTTGCGACGGTATAGGTGCCGGTTGCAATCGGTGCACTTACCGGCATTCACACATAGAACATCTGCCTTCTGTCCCTAACGGTTGCAAAGCCCTTTACACCGTTGTACTCTGCCACTAGGTCCCCAAGTGGTGGTATCCTGAGTACAACGGTTGTAATCATTGTACCCCCGTCTGATCGCTCTCCACCGTTCCAGAGCCACTTCCGTTCGGAAGCCCGAGGCTTCCGATTTTCGCCCGCCATTTTTTTTTGTTATGTTGCCGATATGCGCTTGGACGAAGCTTCGCTCCGGCGTTTGTTTTTTTAAAAAAGAAATGGCCCTTAGTTTAACTTTCCGGAGGAGTCCGGGACTTCAGTGAGCAAAGTCCTTACCTTTAAACATTAAATGTAATACGGGGTGTTTTGAGCATGCGCAAAGATCGCCATTCTGTGGATGGCTGTCTATGCGCATGCTCAAATTGAGTTTAAAAAAAAAAAAAACCGCCGACGCCCGCAGCATGTGAACGGGCATACAGCGATGGGCTCCGCAGTTTAAAAAAAAAAAAAAACCGCCGACGCCCGCAGCATGTGAACGGGCATACAGCGATGGGCTCCGCTGTGAGGGAGGTAAGTCTGATCGCGTTTCAGCCAGCATAAACTGCACCGGTTCCAACCGGTACAGTTTATGCCGGCTGAAACGCCCCATCTGAACGCACCCTCTGTGTCACTGTGCTGTCTTTGCCAAAGGCAGGCAGTACTAGCTCTTTCATTGCTGTGTTTCAGTGCCACCAGCCAAGAAGGAGAAAGCTTTCTTCCAGCTGCCAGTCTACTGGGGGCCAGGTAGTGCAAAGGCCCATGTATTCCCCATACACTTGTATCAAGCATCTGGCTGGCTCATCAGTTGAGTATGACCAGCTACTCTTAAGCAGCTTGCCTGTTTAGCATTTCAACTGTTTGATGGGCCGTGCCTATAAGCTCTACTATTCATTGCAGCAACAGATACAACATGATCTTTTTTGGAGAAGCCAAAATATTGCACAGCTTGGTAAACTTGGAAGTACTGCTTGGTGCATCTGGATGTCTTGAACACAGCTACACTCCACATCTGTTTCTTCATAAAGGGTACCTGGTCAGGAAGGATTCCACACGCCTAACATGAACATTTTTTCCTTATCAGTCATGCCTCAGATGTTCACAATGCCAGTATAGTCCTTGTCGTGGAAGGCTGTACCCACAATAATGATATGTGAGCAAAGTCCCTGACCCTTTCTGTTGACGGTTGTTTGACGATGAAGAGGCAACATCTTTCCCACCTCCCACCCACCCCCTCCTGACACCTGAGGCTTTAAATGAAATTTACTGGCAACAAACTGGGCACTCTTGCTGTCAATCTTTGTTTTATGTCTCGATCAGTTTCTGACTTCTTGATGATAATGTGATTTGAGATGCTTGAGGGGCAAATTCTGTTATCACAAACTAAGTTGGCTCTACATCGAAACAGGTCGCATTTGTCCTTCAGTGGTGTAGTAGAACAAAAACAAATCTCTTAAAGGTTCTTGTTGATTTTGGTCTGGAAGCCCCACCCCTCCCTCTCATGCATGGACACTTTCCTCTCAGGTGCTCAGGACAGGGGTGTACCTGTATCTCCCTTTCCCCCTTTTATCTGCACAGCACCCCTGTAGGGTAATTCTGAGAGACTGGCACACTGAGAGATTGGCACAAGGTCAAGGCTGAATGGGGACTTGAAGCTGCATCTTTCCATTTCCAGTCTGGTACTCTGACCACTACACCACTGGCCTCTCTTCACCCATGTATCATTATTTGTCCAATCATGGATACAGAAATGCATGGGGGAAAGAATTGTTATTTCAGTGAAGGATCCCTATGTGTTTTGCATGCACCTTCATCAGGGAATCTAGAACAACATGTATGAAACCAACCCAGCCCGTCTGTACAAGGCCAGACTTGCACGACCAGTTTCTGCACCTCACCTGTCCCTCCCTTGCCACCCCGGTGGTTCCAGCTTGACCTTCCTCCCAGCACAGCTGCAGGCAGTCACTGTCATATCTACAGTGGGGGACACCACCTCATCTTTGCGGGAGGGTGTGATGTGTCAAGCCCTGTTTTCAAGCCACCTGTGCATAAGTATTGCCACATCCACAGGCAATGAGCCCTACCATTTAATTACTCGTTGAGAGTCAAAACGTACTTCCTTCTGTTATGAATCTGCTACCCATCAACTTCATTGGGTGCCTCCAAGTTTTAGTATTATGGGAGAGAGTGGGAGCCAGGCTTCCGTACACTTTCAGAAATGAGAATGCTACCCACGCCCTTTTTGACAGCATTCTGAGAGTGCAGCTGGGAATCTAAAACATCTAAAAATTAAGCTGGTTCTGTATCCATTTTCTTTGAATTGGCTTTATGTGCAGAACCAGAGACAGAACCAGAGACAAAGTCTGCTTTCAAAAGAGAGAGCGCCCTGTTTATTTTGGTACATAGATGGATTCAAGTGAAAGCTGTGTAGGGACTTGGTTGGATTTTTTTCCCCCAGTAGCGACATCAAACCCTTCTATACCCAAGATATGTTTATGTCTGCTTTGTAATGAAATCCGAATTAATGCATTCTGCATTGTGATTCCTTCATTTACTGAGCTGCACAAAGAAGCCACTGCAGTTGCTAACTTTTATATATTAGGGCTTGTTGGGACTATGGATAGCTATATATGAAATCTAGACACAGAAAGTGTGTTCTGCAGCTGAGGAGCCCTTCAGGCAGGTTCAGGTGCTTCAGTTTGATGTAACCAAGGGAAAATCTGGATGAGACCATGGTGAAAGGGCAGGTTCCTGTGATTTAACACACACCATGAATTTTACACTACCTGTCAATTGCAAGGTTAGATATTGCACATCGTATTCTGTTCAGAAGGGTGTACAGGTCTCTGAGGCCAGAGTATACACAGTTTGTGGTAATTTAGAGGGCCAAATCCTAGACTTGGGTTCCTGATTTAAGCCTTGGAATTCCTGATACTTCAGTTGCCTTAGGAGTCATTATCTTGGGCCTACCAGGTTGGATCAAACCAGCTTTTCCCTTTGTGGAAAAGGGAGGAGGGGGACCCTTTGACCACCCAAAAGGCTGCTGATCATAGGACACGATTTCACAGGGCCTGCAAAACAGAGCTCTTCCGTCAGGCCTTTGGTTGAGGTAGTGGGCGTCTACCAGCTGGCCTCCCTGTTGCTATGGCAGTAGGTTACTATTAATGAGACTTTTATGGCTCAGCTTCGACCCATTTGTTGCTGGCTGTAGGAACTGAAATTGAAATTTCCTGCACTGTCCACTTTAACGGGTTTTATTGTATTAATTTAATATTTGATATTTACTTATTGGATCATTTTATAGACTGTAACGGAATTTATGGTTTTCATCCGCCCTGTGCCCGCTTGCGGGGAGGGTGGAATATAAATTGAAATAATAAATAAATAAATAAATAAATAAATAAGCAAGCCATGTGGCAGGGGATTGTAGTAAGGAAGGACATTGAGAAAGATTGAGGGGGAAAGCTGGCAGGGTCCAACACATTGTGTGTAATATCCTTTCCCTTGGGATTTGAATGGGGAGTTCAGCCCTGCCTTCCACTGTTTGGCCAGATAAAATGAGCTGAATTTCCTTCTATCACTGTACTTCCACTGTAGAGTGCTTTCCCAAAGGAGATTAGCCTGGTGATATCCCCAGTACAGCCAGCAAGTAAAAAAACTTGCCAGTTTTTAAGAGCCTTTGCTGACTGCTGATTGGAAATGCTGTTGACGGCTGGCCGTTAAGATGCTTACCTGGAAAGCGCTCTTGCATTGCTACTCTTGCCATTGATTTTAATTGATTTTTTCTTCCTAGTTTCTGTTGGGTTGTATTTTACAGTGGTAGTATGTGTGTTGCGTTTTTAAAGCCTGCACGTTGCCTCAGGGGCCTCTGAGCTGAGAATGAGACAGAAATATTATCAATAAATAAAGGATTCCCCAGTGAAAGGGGACATAGGGTGGACCTGATTAAAATGTTGAGTGTGCAAATACATCGGGATGAAGAATATGTTTCAACAAGTTTTCTAGTGCGGCTTCAAACCAAATGAAATATTTAACTTTGGAATCACTGTTAGTTATCGATTTTGTACTTAAAAAATGGTGTATTGATTAAGGTTTCATCAGCTATAGGTGTTAATAAATCTGACGTGCTTTGGCCTAGATGTGATTAGGAGGGGTTGAAGAAGCCAATGGCTTTCCTTTACATACCTTCACTAAGAATATATCAAGAGGAGAAAAAATAGTTTTGTATTTAACTATGATAAATCGTTGGCTGCACCATTTAGTGGTGCATTTGATTAGTTTTCTCATTTGCTGTTTCTAGCCTTTAATCAGCTCCATTCCTCCCGTTTCTCAAGTCATTTACTTTTGCCCAATCTTTCAGTCCATGCTTAATCCATGTTTCAATTTGATCTATGTTGATAAATAACATCTTATGTGAAACAAAGGAGCCATGTTTGTTCTAGATTGGAGGCACCAGCAGCATTTAATGATACCTTCATTACAAACATTTCTTCTTACTAATTTTTTAAAAAATGTAGGCAGTGGTCCAGTCTTTTCCCATTGGTGTGGATCTGTGGGTTTCCCAGGGGCAGTACATGGAGCCCTCTTCCTCCTTTCTCACCAAACCTAAGTGCGTCTTCTTCTGCTGTCCCAGATACACTGCATACACCTATTTTTGAAAATGGGAGTCTCTGCAAGTTTCACCGACACACTAAAGGCCCCCAGTACTCATAAAATCACAGAGTTGGAAGGGGCCATACAGGCCATCTAGTCCAACTCTCTGCTCAATGCAAGAAGAAGAAGAGGAGGAAGAGGAGGAGGATGGATTTATACCCCACCCTTCACTACCTGAAGGAGTCTCAGAGCGGCTTACAAACTCCTTTTTCTTCCCCTCCACACAACAGACACCCTGTGAGGTAGGTGGGGCTCAGAGAGCTCTGACAGAAACTGCTATTTCAAGGACAGCTCTGACAGAACTGTGGCTTGCCCAAGGTCATCCAGCAGCTGCAATTGGAGGAGTGGGGAACCAAACCTGATTCTCCCAGATTAGAGTCCGCACACTTAACCACTACACCAAACTGTCTCTCTGCAGTTTCAGCCTAGAGCATCCCTGACAAGTGTTTGTCCAGCCGCTGCTTAAAGACTGCCAGTGAGGGGGAGCTCACCACCTCCCCAGGCAGCTAATCCCGCTGTTGAACAACTCTGACTGTCAAAAATTTCTTCCTAATATCCAGCCGGTACCTTCCCACCCTTAAATTAACCCATTATTGCGAGTCCTATCCTCTGCTGCCAACAGGAACAGTTCTCTGTTCTCCTCTAAGTGACAGCTCTTCAAATACTTAAAGAGAGCAATCATGTCCCCCCCCTTAACTATCCTCTTCTCCAGACTGAACAAATTTCTTGTGTTTTTGCCCACTTCCTTCTTACCCAAACAAATAGCCAATCTTGACTTTTCTGTGTCTGACTAGAATAGGAGATGTTTCAGAACAGCACAGGAGGCATCACTTTGGGGTCTGTAGAAACATCCATTTGAAAAATAGCTGCCTGCCTCCATCACAGTGAGAAGTTTGAGTTGGAACCTCCCAATATTTTGTGGTTGCCTGTGTTCCCCTTGGCAGCCCGTTTTGTGGTGGTGTCCACTACCTGGTCTCAAAATGTCAAAAGTGCTCACAGGCTCAATAAAGTTGGGGGCCCCTGCATTTGGGAGTATTAGAGGTGATGAGAATGGTAGATGAGATGTGAAGGCTATTATTGAAAATGGCTAGATGAATTAGAGTGTGCCTGGCAGAGGGTCAGCAGCACACTCAAATGTGAGGTAAAAGGGACCCCATAGAACGGTTATAGCCAGGGGTCATTTCCTGCAGGAGTGCACAGGAGCAGAGCTCCGGCAGTAAAGAGCCCAGGGGGCGGGCACATATGCAACAAGCCCCACCCCCTGCTCCCAGCAGCCCTCAGTCAGAGAATTAGCAGCCAGGTAAGTTGCAGAGCCCCCCCCCCCGGTCCAAAACAGTCCAGTGGCACCTTTAAGACCAAGTTTTATTGAGGCACAAGCTCTTCCTCCTCTGCAAGGCCAGATCTGCACGTTTCCCCTCCCTCAATAGCTAGCCATCCAAAACAGTCCAGTGGAGCCTGAGTGGTGGGTGTTGCCTTCTGACACACTTCCGGTGATGTCAGGGGGTGTGGCCTATGCAAATGAGTTATGCTAATGAGCTCCTGCACCTCTTTTTCTACAAATGACCCCTAGGTCATTTGTAGGCAACTTGTACTCATTGGTGTATACAGAAGAGATGATTGATTGTGTCGTTCATTTTTATCGATTCACAAAGCTTCACATTCATAGACAATATAGGAAACACTGAATGATACACTGAAAATGATTGTGGTTATTGTGTTTTGTTTAGTGACAACCACAGTAATTGAAACAGATGTCTATGTTAACAGCATTGGCCCAGTTGATCCAATTAATATGGTAAGTTCGGATTGTAATACAACCTCAAGGTAAGATTTATTTGAATTTCTGTATGCTGACTTTGGCAATATCAAGAGATAGCACAAACTTGCACTTAAATAGTTTTTCTTGAATGTAGCTGAATCATCAAGTATTCTATTAAAAAGTACTCTGTTATCAAGGAAGACCTAACAAAAATAAAGGAGTAAAAGATGAACTAAAATTTTGAAAGAAACCTACATTAGTCAAACAAGTGTTATCCCCTTTACAATCTGGAGAGAACCACTTGGCAGATCAAAACTAAACCCTACACAAACTGAATGTGATCCAGAAAGTACATTTTTAAAGCCAATTAAGTAAAATTAGGATGCTTAAATAACTTTATGCTGTTACGCTGTTTAAGATATACAGTGGGGGGGCAAAGTTTTACTAAAGGAATGGTTTTTGCCCTACGATTCAGGATCACCAGACAGGGTCCCATCTCTGTTCCGCCCAGCTCTTGGTCAGCTGTACACCCGTGTTCTCCCGTATCTATTCAGTAATTCTGCTAAAGCGACAACGACGTGGCTGAGGATCCATGGCTTACAAGGAGAGCACGTGCTTTGTACAAAATTCCAGGTTCGGTCCCCAGCACCTCCACTTGAAAAGATTCTCAGGCAGCAGAGCTCAAAAGGAGTCCTGCTGAGAATTTTGAGAGCTGCTGTCTTTCACAATTAGGGTTGCCTGCCCCTAGGTCTGGGTGGGGGTTCCCCTGCTTCTGGGGGCTTCAATCCACCCCCAGCCAGCTGGCTGGTGGGGAAAGCCCCACCCCCAAGAGTGACCACCGGACCCAGCCACCCCCTCCCTCCCCTCCTGTCTGATTTAAAGGACTTCAGGTGATTGGCAGGGACCATGTGGCCCGCCGACCAGCTGGAGGGCCCTTTAAATCTAGCAGGCAGGGAGGGAGAGGGGTAGTCACAGGCCACATCATCGGCTCGCAAAACGACCCTTTAAAGATCCCCGCCCACCCCCGGAATGCCGCCAGATCCCCCTGCCGGAATGATGAAGGGACCTGGCAACCCTATTCACAGTAGAATACACGAGGCTAGATGGACCAATTGGTACCACTTAGTAGTAGGGTTTACCAACCCCAGGAGAACTTCCAGGACTATAACTGATCTCCAGACTACAGGGGTCATTGCCCCTGGAGGAAATGGCAATGTGGGAGGGGCAGACTCTGTGGTTTACTATTGAGTCTAGGAGAAACAAATCCTAGAGATACATCATGTCGCCGGTGAGCTTCCTCCCCAACGTCCACCCTCCCCAGCCCCCCTCAAATCTCAAGGAATTTTCCAAGCCAAAGTTGGTGTCCATCCTTGGTAGGTTCATGTAATCCTAAACAGGGCTTTTTTGTGG
The DNA here is from genome assembly GCF_001447785.1 of Gekko japonicus. Taxonomy (NCBI): domain Eukaryota; kingdom Metazoa; phylum Chordata; class Lepidosauria; order Squamata; family Gekkonidae; genus Gekko; species Gekko japonicus. The sequence goes on from NW_015166549.1 coordinate 28,524, forward strand.
TGGTACTCACCAGCATGGAGTACCAGCACCTTTTTGAGGGGCTCTCCCTAGTCCTGAGGGTGGGGGGAAGTAGAAGAGATCAGTGTAAACTTATACACAAGCACCAGAATGATTTTTAACAATAAAAGCACTGATCCTAACTCAGTTTTACATATGCCTTATGTTTGTGTAAGGAGGCATCTTCTTATGATCGTAGACAGCAGCCCTGTAAGTACTGGAAATTAGAACTCGAGGCGAACTTTGCATTTGTCCTAAAGATTGGCTTGGTCCATACTGAGAAGGTGTTCTGTATTTTTTTTTATGCCTGTTCAAATAATCAGCAAATCCCTGCATGACCTCTTAGCTTCTTTGGTTGAATCCCTTTGGAACTGGGGCGGGGTGGGTGTGGGTGAGGGCAACAGGCAGGCAGACTTTCTATAGGGGTCCTTCTCCTTAGCACATCACTCAGCAGTTCATTGGTGCAGGAAAACCTCCCGGCAGACTATATTTCTAATTTCTCAGTGCTCCTGATCATGCGATGAACAGGGAACACTATGGATGAGGAAGAAAGCCCTTGATCCCCTCTGATATAGAGTTAGCTGCTTTCCCTTCCGCATAAGTCCCCCATTAGTGGGCAGCATCCACATGAGTCTCCTCCGAAAGGTCCATTTGCATTGCAAGGTTAGCAATTTAAAAATCAATAAAATCAATCCATGTCTGAAAAGTACTCTCACCGACAGGATTGGTTTCCACAAGGAGTTCTGCATCTCCGTCTCTCCCCTTTCCCCCACTTATCTATATACAGGGAGCGTTTTGTGAATATTCATTGAGTATGTTTTCATATCCTGGGATGCATAATTATTTATCAAGGTGGTTGTGTTGAATGTTCAGGGACTCGTGTCAAGCATCACAGTTCACAGCTTATGTTTTTGAAACATTCAAAGCAGATGATAATTTCCCAGGTAAGAGTCTTGTTTGTTTAAATATTTTGGTAATTTTGCATAACACTTTTTGCCATAAGTGGAATAGTTAGTGCTAAGAGATTAATCGCTTCACAAATTACCAGAAAGCATGACTTAATAAGATCCATTGTGGGATTTTTGCCCAGTCGTGCTATTACATTTCAGCTTTTGTCACCCCCGTAGCTTTAAGTCTGCTTTGCACACTTTCTTTTACACTTCCTCTCCCTGCCCTAGATACCTTCCAAAGTTTTGCTTTTGACCCTACTGAATATATTTCCACACTCTGCTACACCAGTGGGTTTTTTTTTGCTGGTGTTATATTGTCGGTGACTGTGTGTTTTCCTTCTTTTTGGTGCTACACTCTCCTTCTTTGTTGCTCATCACATACAAGAACTTCCCCTTTCTTGAAAAGGAACATGTCAGAGCAGAAACTCTCAATTGCTGGGCAAGGCGGCGAGGTCCAGGATGAGAATTGTCCCCTCAAAACGTTTTAAGGGGAATTTGGAGGCTTGGGCAGAAACAGCCGCAAGATGACAGTTGTCTGATATCTTGCCAAACTTTGTGTGGATACCCCTTATATCTTCTATTTCAGTTTCTGGACAGCAGCCTGTGCAGAGGAGGTAGTGTCCTCTGGCTTTTTCTTTTGCACCCCAGGTGCCTGGATCACAACAGGGGTTCTTTGTCATTGAATTCTACAGCTTTGTCTTGGATGCTTTTGATGTTACAAGCAAGAATAGCAGCAGGCGAGGTGGGGGGGAAAATGAAATACCTGAAATTCTTTAGACATTATGTTAGATTTTTATTTTGCGCACTGGGCATCAAGTATTGCTAGGGGTATCTGAAGAAACTACTATTTTAGAGGCATTCTGTTTACTTATACCCTGCTTTGCTCCCCAGTGAGGGCCCAAAGCAGGTAACAACGTTCTCCCCTCCTGCATTTTATCCTCATAACAACCCTGTGAGGTAAATTAGATGGAGAGAGTGACTGTCCCAAGGTCACCCAGCGAGCTTCCATGGCAGACTCAGAATTCAAACCTGGATCTCCCAGAGTCTGACACTCTGACTACTTACACCACACTAGCATTAGTGTTGCCAGCCTCCTGAGATCAGTTCGCCTGGAGAAAATGGCAACTTTGGAAAATGGACTCTATGATCCCTTTCACGTTGCCATTCTAAACTGGATGTTATCCATTGTTGGCCTGGTTCCAAGTAAAGCAATACAGGAATGGAAGTTTCGTACAGCAAATTTCATTCCATTAATGAGCCATCTCTGAAGTGATGTGGCCATTTCAAACAGTACCATGCTTTTTTGCCATATGAACTTCCTCGAATTTCTTTCTGAACGTTCTCTGAGTGCTATAGCACTAGACCATTATAACACTTCTCAATGTATCTCAACGGTGCCAAAGTATCTTAATGGTGCTGCTGTAGCTCTGAAGTGCTATATTGGTCTAGCGCTGTAGCACTCAACTTAGAACATTTTTTTAAAAGTTCGAGGAAGATTGCACTGTGAAAAAGAGTGGGGAATAGCAGGGTGCTATTGGAAACACTACAGACATTTTAAGCAGCACACTAAGGTAATTCTGAAGCACAAAGAAGAGGTGAAAACAGAAGGAATTTACCTCAAGAATGTCTCGACCACAGATTGCTAATTGGGCATGTGGCTTTGTATGAACAGGTAAATAAAAGCAGCTGGTTGCTATAAAACAGTTGTGTCTGAAATGACACATAAAATCAGTTATCAACCAGCTACCAAAATGGATTACAAAGATTGTCCGAAAGGGGCCTATGGCATTATACCCCATTAAAGTCCCTCTGCTGCCCAAACTCTGCCTTCCTCAGATTCCACCTCCAAAATCTCAAGGTATTTCCCAACCCGGAGCAGGCAACCCTACATTGCTGCTGTAGAATGTGTTCATTTCTTCTTCATCCACCTGACTTTCCCCTATATTCTCCTTTTACACATAACCAAATTGGGGTTATTGATATGTTGGGGATATGTAGGAAGTCTTCCTCTGACAAATTTGTATCTATATTTTGGGATTCTGCATTACTGGAATTACAGAACTCATAATGTCAGTAGTATCTGAGGTTCTTCTGTATTTTTTTATTTTAACTTTTATAAAACTTATATGTCAACATTATAGGAAAATAATAATAAAAACAATGTTGTAAAACCAGCACATTTCCAAGTGACAAAAGTAAAGAACATACAGATATGCTCTCCACATGAAGGTATACTTATCTGCTCCATGCAGACTAAATTACATCAATATTTGTAAAATCTTGGATTTTTTAAATAAAGATGATAATTTTGATCGTAAATAAAAAATCTTGGATTTTCTCCAAAAAAGCTTTACATATCAGAATTCTCCTCCCCCCAAAGTTTGGCAAACACTAATTCAGTGGTTGATATAACATTCAAAGAAAACATTCTAAACTTCTTTGGAACAGGATCTACATAATTCAGCGGAAAAAATTCAAGCATGTCTATAATACTGTGCTCTATACCCTTTGTTAATATAATTGAAACCATTTTCCAATATTTTATAGCTCTGAGACATCCCCACCACATATGGTTTCTTCTGTATTGAATGCATACAACAAAAAATGGTACAAATCTCAGAGGATTAACACATTTGGCTCAAGCAGAAATGTGATTTGTCTTCCAAAATTTCCCTTTCTTGCCAGAACACAACAGAACTGATCCCAAGGCATAAGGTAGTCACAAGATAATAGTCAATTAGTGCTGAAGTAATCTGCTTAGTTGTATTATCCGAGAATATTCCACAGCAAGGTCTGCGGTCATCCTGATCAATGCGCTAGGTTCCTTGGTAATGAATAATACATACGAACAGTATCTCTTAAATAATGTTGAATTATTCTTTAAGCCTCAGGTGTGGAGGCACGTGCAGAACATTTAATGAGTAAAATGAGTTAATCATTCCATTCATACTCTGCTGTTGCACAAGAAGGAGCTCTTACCACAGTGGTATTGTTTGCGCAAGTGTGATGCTCCCTCACTGGACATTACAGGAAGGAATTCACTCAATTCAATTCAATTCAATTCAAAAACCTTTATTGGCATAGATCAGAATCATACACAATCACCATTCAGTTCATGGATTTAACACATAGCTTCCTCATTATAAGGCAGTTACAGAACTTAGCAACCGCTTCAATAACCGCTATATTTTGTGAAGCCAGTAAATGATACAACATTCTGTCATCGGATTGCTTGGCATCAATCTTAAGAATATCTTCTAAATAGGTTGCCCGAATGTCCTCATACAAACTACAATAGAGAAATACCCATTGGCCTGTGTTCTGTTCTATCTTCAGTATCTGCAAATAAACATAACACACCATTTGGCCCAGGCCAAAATTGCTGTTGTAATATTTTCACATACAAGTGACATGAACAAGCCCTGGGCTGGTCTTCTTCACCTGCCTCCTATTCCCACTTTGCATTGCCTCACTGGTTGCTTATGTGTTACTGTCAACCCATGTGGCATCCCATAAATGCTGGTATCAATGACTGTTGCTGAGCAGCATGAGAATCAGTTATCGTTAGTGGGACTGCTGAGGTCTTTGCAAGTTGTTGCCTTTAAGGTTGGTTCAAGGGCAGAGCTTACACTTGTACAATTGGTTCTGTGGGCATAACAATCCCATGGAATACAAGTTCTGCTAAAGCGCTTGCATAGTTTCAAAAATAAAGTTCCTTATGTGCAGTGACAGAAGCCCAAGTGGGTTGCTGTGGGTGGGGCTGTGACTCAGTGGGAAAGCATCTGCTTAGCATGTAGAGGATCCCAAGTTCAATCCCCAGCATCTCCAGTTAAAAGGACCAGGCAGTAGGTGATGTGAAAGACCTCTTCCTGAGACCCTGGAGATTCTCCCAATTTTTTCCCCAAAGACAAGTAATGATGCTCATAGAAATATATTAAATATACTGACTATATAAACACATGCAGCACTTCAGGAAAATGTAATGCACACCATAAAATTTCACAAACCACAGAATGATAATTCTTGAAAGAAACACAATCCTAAGTAGTCCATAAGCACAAGCCCTCCAAGGGGCAATAACAGTCCATAGAAAAAATACTGTCCAGTATAGGGGTATACTGGACAGTATTTTTAAAAATTAGGCTTGTGCTTGTATATTTAGGATTGTATTTATTTAAAGAATTATTATTCTGTGGTTTGTGAAATTTTATGGTGTGCATTACATTTTCCTGAAGTGCTGCATGTGTTTATATAGTCAGTATATTTAATATATTTCTATGAGCATCATTACTTGTCTTTGGGGAAAAAATTGGGAGAATCTCCAGGGTCTCAGGAAGAGGTCTTTCACATCACCTACTGCCTGGTCCTTTTAACTGGAGATGCTGGGGATTGAACTTGGGATCCTCTACATGCTAAGCAGATGCTTTCCCACTGAGTCACAGCCCCACCCACAGCAACCCACTTGGGCTTCTGCCATTGCACATCAGGAACTTTATTTCTGAAACTATGCAAGCGCTTTAGCAGAACTTGTATTCCAT
>NW_015166549.1:34859-120278 GCF_001447785.1 Gekko japonicus
AGTTTGGCGGGCCAAGCTCAGGCCTCGCCGCCACCACTGCTGCTTGGGGGGGGGAGAAAGCTTGGTGGTCTGGCCAGGCCTCGCCGCCGCCGCCCCCGGGGGGGAGAGAGGGAGAAAGTTGGCAGGCTGAGTTTAGGCCTCGCCGCCGGTGCTGGGGGGGGAAGGAGAAGGCTTGGAGGGGGTGCAGGGCCTTGCTGTGGGTGCCGGGGACGGGGGGCAGGAGAGAAGGCTCAACTGCGGCTGCTTCCTTCTCCTCCCGTGGAGCTTCTCCCCCCTCCACGAGTATCACGGGTCCCCCTTCTTGTATTTAATATATTTCTATGAGCATCATCACTTGTCTTTGAAAGTTTTGGGAGGAGATTTTTACCGTTTCAATTGTAGATCTATACTTTCCCTTCCCGGTTAGTTTTGTGAGACCCTGGAGAGGCACTACCACACTGAGTAGACAATACTGACCTTTGATAGACCAAGGGTTTTATTCACTAAGATCCATGTAAGATTCATGTTTCTCTGTACAAGTGGAATGACATCACAGGATCCAAGTTTTGGTTTCCCTGAGCTGATCCCTTGCATATCACATGGCAAATAAATCCAAGTGGCAATGAAGTTAACCAGTAGAGTAACACGGAGACTCTTGTTGGTCACACTGGCCTCATAAATGATCCCCACCTTGGGGGCATGCCCATCTACTGCTTACAAGATCTTCAGACTTCGAAGAAAACATTTTTGTTTAAAAAAATCTTGTTAAGCAAGGTTCATATGAACTTCATTAATAAAGTTGACAGGAATGTAGAACGTCCTTATGCTGTAGGTGGCTGTGGTACAACTGAAGGTCATTGTAATTTATGTCTAATGAGGCCTGCACATGATAATGACAACATGAGGTACTTGTACATCTCAGTTACTTATCACTTCCTAAATTAGACATCTCTTTATAGCATGAACCCTAAATTTAACCTGGTATAAAATTATATTACATCACTGGAGGGTATCACAAATTGTTTATTAGCTGTTACAGACCACAAGCTTTAGGATTTTGTGGGGGCCTTGTGGGAAGTTACCTGTGGTGGTTAAGCCCTCTTAACCGAGGAGAAGCAGATAATGCAAGCAGAGAATTTTCTCAACCTGCCTCTGGCTATTTTCTGTTTAGTTCAACATGGGACTACCAGTGTCATTAGGCTATGAGGTTTCTGGGTAGTATTGAGGCCTTGACAAATGCCTGACTTCCCTACCCTTTGGGGCCACTCCCACATTTGTTGTTGTTGTTCAGTCGCTCAGTCGAGTCCGACTCTTCGCGACCCCATGGACTAGATCCCGCCAGGCCCTCCTATCATCCGCTGTCCTCTGAAGTTTGCTCAGTTTCATGTTCGTTGCATCGATGACACTGTCCAACCATCTCATCCTTTGCCGTCCCCGTCTTCTTTGACCTTCAATCTTTCCCAGCATCGGGGTCTTCTCCAGTGAGTGCTCCCTTCTCATTTGGTGGCCAAAGTATTTGAGCTTCATTTTCATTATCTGGTCTTCCAGGGAACAGTCAGGGTTGATTTCTTTTAGGATTGACTGATTTGATCTTCTTGCAGTCCAAGGGACTCTCAAGAGTCTTCTCCAGCACCATAGTTCAAAAGAATCTATTCTTCGGCGCTCGGCCTTCCTTATAGTCCAACTCTCGCAGCCATACATGACTACTGGGAATACCATTGCTTGGACCATGCGTATTTTTGTTGGCAGGGTGATGTCTCTACTTTTTATCAGGCTGTTTAGGTTCGCCATCGCTTTCCTCCCAAGTAGCAGGCGTCTTTTAATTTCATGGCTGCAGTCACAGTCTGCAGTGATTTGGGATCCCAGGAACGTGAAGTCTGTCACTACTGGGTTCATTCAATTTGTTTTGGATTACGTTTATTCTCTTTTTTCCACTTTCAGTTGGACTTGGCATGTTAGTCTTCAATAAAGGTAAAAGTTTCCTTTGCTCGAAAGCCAGTCGAATCCGACTCTGAGCCTGCTTTGCAGGGAGGGTGGGGCACAAATCTGACAATAAATAAATAAATAAATAGGGGGCGGTGCTCATCTCCGTTTCAAAGCCAAAGAGCCAGCGCTGTCTGAGGACATTTCCGTGGTCATGTGGCCGGCATGACTAAACACCGAGGCGCACGGAACACTGTTACCTTCCCACCGAAGCGGTACCTATTTATCTACTTGCAATTTCTTGTTTTCAAACTGCTAGGTTGGCAGGAGCTGGGGCCAGAGATAGGGGCTCACTCCGTCACACAGCACTAGGGTCTCAAACTGCCGAGCTATAGACCTTCCAGTCTGCAGCTCAGCGTCTTAGAAGTAGTCTTCAGTAGTAGAACAAAATTTGAGTCTGGTAGAACCTTAAACACCAACAAAATGTTACGAAGTATAAACTTTTTTGAGCCAAAGCTCACTTGATCAGAGAGCAGATTAAATGAGCTTTGACTCACAAAAACTTATACCCTGGAAAACTTTGTTGGTTTTTAAGGTGTTATTGGACTCTAAAGTTAAGCAGGTATATTCTGGACTTGATGCATGTGAGCCAATTTTAGGCTTTATATGGGTGCACAGCAAAACAAACACCCCACCCCAAACAAAAACAACCCCCCCCCCACATAACCATTTTCAAATAATAGTTATTATTATTGTAGGGCATTGTAGAATAGCCAGGAGATCCTAATATCATCTGAAAAGGTATTGTACTTGGTTTGGCAGCAGACATTCTAGCTCTTTTAGTGTTATGCACCACTAGGTGGCAAGCTAGACTTGTTTTTAAGGCAAGAGATGTTTCAGAGGCGGTTTGCCATTGCCTGCCTCTGTGTCATGACCCTGGTATTCCTTGGAGGTCTCCCTTCCAAATACTAGCCAAGGCCGACCCTGCTTAGTTTCCGAGATCTGACGGGATCAGCTAGTCTCGACCAGTGTTCCCTCTAAGCTGAGTTAGTGTGAGCTAGCTCACAATTTTTGGGCCTCCGGCTCACACATTTTTGTATTAGCTCAGGAAGGAGGGCTCCAGAGCAAGCTAATTTATGCAGCAGCCAAATTGCCCGCTCACAGCTTTAATACCAGTAGCTCACAAAGTATAATTTTTGCTCCCAAGACTCCACAGTTTAGAGGGAACATTGGCCTCGACTATCCAGGTCAGGACTATATCTTCAGTTGTTTGTGTAAGCAGTCACTGGTTATAGAAAACAAACGCATACCACTGAATACAAGAAAGTTGCCTTATACTGAATCAGCCCATCAAGGTAACTGTTGTCCCCTTAGACTGGCAGCAGCTCTCCAGGGACTCAGGCAGAGGTTTTTCACATTACCTACAGCCAGATCCTTCAACTGGAAATGCCGGGGATTGAACCTGGAACCTTCTGCATGCCAAGTAGATGATCTTCCACTGAGCCATGGCCCCTCACAACCACTGAGCACCCATTCTCTGAGCCTAGGTCTAAAATTTCCTTATGATGGAAATTTAGGAAGTAGGCAGAATATTCTCAGTGGCTCCAGCTTTCAGTTCTAGTTCTGTTCATGTTGTGTTAACTTTTTCACATCACCTACAGCCAGCTCCTTTAAGGACTTTTCCCATATGGCCATGTGCTCTTTGTACCTTGGTGTCCCCTGAATGTCTCCCTGTGTGTCTGATTCAAAAATGTCTCTGCATCTCTCTCACAGAGAAGACCAGGATTCTCTGAGTAATCCACAGACTACTCTTAGTGGAAAATTACTAGGTAGAAAATTCTGCTTGTTTGTATTGCTGTATGTCCGCCTTCAGGTATATTTGCCCAGAGCCCTCTTGTCTTTTGGGCTGCATCTGTTAGCATAAGAATTAACAGCCTGTTACCCTGGTGACTGAAACTCAAAAGAAAAAACAAACAGGTTATTTCAACTGAACTGCCTGTAAAGTCAGCTTGTGGCTAGCCTCTGAGTGTTTACAGAGTGCATTTCCCCACATTCATTTTGCAAAGTGGTAAATTTGTGCACAAATACCTGGGGTGAAGTGTTTTTTTAACCGCAGATCAGAGTGCTTGTGTCGTGTGTGAGTCAAGAAGACGGTCTTCAGGTGTAGTAAAATGTAGTGCTGTCACTCAACCAAGGCATTGGGTTTTGTGGCTTAATATTTAGTTCATGACCTGCATCCTTTTCAACATTGGTACATCGCACCATGAATCAAACTGGAAAATCAAACATTGCCATAGAAAAAGCTCTGGATGGCGATATGAAAAGCATAGTGTGGATCAATTCTAGCATAGAACGTTTGCTTATTTTTACTAGCACAATGGCCATAAAGGCTTGTATGTTGTGAGGATTTCTGGGGGCTGCAGTTTCTTTGGCCTTTCTGTATAGATACTCAATGTGGTCCTCTGCAGGCCCTCTGTCTGTCAGGGCTGGCCCATCCACCATCAAGGGGGGAGAGTAGGTTTTGACCTTCATCATAAGACTTCAGGCTCAGCACTTTGCTTTTCTCCATGTGAGTAACGGTTTGCATGATTCCTTTAGATGGGCAGAAGTAAAGGGTGCAGTTGGGGACGCAGAATCATAGAATCACAGAGTTAGAAGGGGTCATACAGGCCATAATGATCCAACCCCCTGCTCAATGCAGGATCAGCCTAGAGCATCCCTGACAAGTGCTTGTCCAGCCGCTGCTTAAAGACTGCTAGTGAGGGGGAGCTCACCACCTCCCTGTGAAGCTGATTCCCACTGTCGCACAACTCTTACTGTAAAGAAGTTTTCCGTAATATCCAGCTGGTACCTTCCCCGGCCCTTAATTTAAACCCATTATTGTGAGTCCTCTCCTCTGCTGCCAACAGGAACAGCTCCCTGCCCTCCTCTAAGTGACAGCCCTTCAAATACAGAGCAATCATTTCCCCCCACCCCACACCTCCTCTTCTCCAGACTGAACCTTCCCAAGTCTCTCAGCCTTTCTTCATAGGACTTGGTCTCCAGGCCCTCAAACATCCTGGTTGCTCTCCTCTGCACCTGTTCCATTCTGTAAACATCGTTTTTGAAGTGAGAGCAGTGACCTAAGACTGGTGGTCCCCATCTTAGGTAACCAGCTATTGAGGATGTTCCTAACTGCATTGTCCAACCTTCTGTTTGCACGGTCCCATTCTGAATTTGTTTAAAATTTTCTGTGCCACCTTTCTACCCAAATAGGGGGTCCCCAAGGCAGCAAACATCAAAGCAGTCAAACTTTTCAACATTAAAACATCAAGATATTAAAACAGCATATACATGTATACAGGGCTTTTTTTGTAGAAAAAGCCCAGCAGGAACTCATTAGCATAATAGGCCGCACCCAACAGCAGAAACTCTCTAGCATATTAGGCCACACCCCTGATAGCACGGCTCATTGGCATATTAGGCCACTCCCCCATGTTACCAGAAGTGTGCTCATCCAGCCTCACCCACCTTTTGCTTCTTATTCTGTTTACCTTGTTTGTTGTCAAAACCCAGGGCTTTTTTTGTAGCAGGAACTCCTTTGCATGTTAGGCCACACACCCCTAATGTAGCCAATCCTAATGAGTTTCTGCTGTTGGGTGTGGCCTGTTATGCTAATGAGTTCCTGCTGGGTGTGGCCAACTTGGAAGCCAGCCGGAACTCCGTTCCTGTGCGTTCCTGCCCAAAAATAGCCCTGCATGTATATAAAAAATAGACAATTATAAACACACAAACATAATAACACAACCAGGGAGGAGGGCCAGTAACAGTTAGTGGGGGGAGGCCAAACAACAAAAAAGTAGAGGAAAGCAAACAACCATAGCTTCCAAATTGTATTCAAGGGCAGCCCAACATAGAGTGCATTACAGTAATATAATCTAGTTGTTACCAGAGGTCATTTGGGGGGGGATCGTGGGGGATCGCAGTTCCCCGGGGTGAGGTACGGGGAGCGGGGCACATGACGAAGTCCCGCCCCCTGCTTCCGGCCGCCCCGCTTCCGGCCCTCATTCAGCCAGGAGGAGGCAGGAGAAGAGGGAGGGTAAGTTGCTTCCTCCGCCGGGGCTATTGGGGGCGGGGTGTGTGGCCTTATGACACACTTCCGGTGATGTCAGGGGGTGTGGCATATGCTAATGAGTTATGCTAATGAGTTCCCCTAGCTCTTTTTCTATGAAACGACCCCTGGTTGTTACCATTGTATGTGCCACAGTGCTTAGATCTTTCCTGCCCAGGAAGGACCACAATTAGTTTACTGGCCGAAGCTAGTGGAAGGCATCCCTGGCCACTACTGCCATCTGTTTATCCAACAAGAGGCCGAGGTCTAGCAGCATCTCCAAACTATGCACCTGCTCCTGTAGGGTGAGTGCTACCCCATCCAGAACAGGAGATCTCCAAGTTCCTATGTCAGTCCCTTTCCCCTCCAGTAGCACTTCTGTTTTGTCAAGGTGAGGTTTTAGTTTTAGCCCTCATCCACCCCAAAACTGCCTTGATGCACTTGTTCATGGTTTTCACAGTCTCCCTGGAATTTGCTGGAACTGTGAGTTAGTGTTGTTCGCAGACTGGTGGCAACTCAAAAATAAGGAGGGGGGGTTAAAGCATCCCCTCCTCGAAGAGGTGTATTGTCTACACAAAGATGAGCAGCCATTTGGGCTGAAGCAGCAGAACAAAGTTTGAGTCCAACGACACCTTTAAGGTATGAGCTTTTATTTGCATGCACACTTCCTCAGTTAAAACATCTTCATTATATCGTATGCTAGTTTGCTGTTCTCTCTCTGCCTATATGTTCAAGTTGCCAGGTCTTACCTGGCTGCCGGCAGGGGGCTTCCGCCTGGGTTCCTGGATCTTTTGGCACATGCCATAGAGTTTTTAGCCAAATGCTAGAGCATCTCCCACGCAATGTGCCTGGTGTGATGATGTCACCTCTGGGTGATGTCATTGCGCCAGGCACATTGGGCGCAACGGGTCTCTTTGGGGGTGGGGGCTCCCCCGCCAGACAGTCAGCTGGTAGTGGATTGGGGAACCCTGCCTCCATCGGGTGGATGGCAACCCTACTATATGTATGGACTGTTAACTTCCATTTCAGTGTATCTGAGGAAGTGTGTGTGTGTGTGCACATAAATGCTCATACCTTGAACAGAACTTTGTTGGTCATAAAGGTGCCACTGGACTCGAACTTTGCTGTCGTTGTCTACAGAAGTACAGGAACGTCCCCATGAGCCAGAAGTGGGTTGAGGAGAAAGCTGGAGCTACCACCACTGTCATCTAGGAGGACCAGGGGGTCTGCTGCACCAGCCAATGGGTATTCAGCCTCACAAGGTAGAGCATTTAGGGCTGCACTGCAGCTGGCGAGCGGGGAGGAGCCAGGAGCTGAAAGTGGTAGTAAACAAAGCAAGGCCTCTGGCTATCTTAATTGGTGGGCAGGCTCAGATGGCAGCAGTTGATCAATTTAAATATTCTGGTTTCAGGGGGGTTAGGGCTTTCAGAGCAACCACCAGCATCGTGGATTGTCTCTAGAAAAAGATTTGGCAGCTCCGACAGTTTTTAAAGCATGGGCAGCCCCATGTAGTTGGTGTGCGTATAAAACATGTAAATAATTTAAGGTGGAGGTGATCAAAGCATGAGTAACTGTCACTGGATCTTACTTTTCAAGGGAATGCCACAGCTAAAGTGCTTCCACTAAAGTTTGTTAAATGCTCAACAGATCATATGATATGTCAGCATTATAATGCCGGCAGTTTTGTTTTCACCCTCTTTTATAGTAATCCCCAGTGTGTACTTTCTCTTTTTAACCATCGCTGCACATTCACTTGACATTTTCATTGAGCTGTTTGTCACAACCATAATTCCTTTGAACTTTATGGACTATGTAAAGTCATAATCCAAGCTGGATCATTATGAGTTTCAGTTAGGGTTGCCAACCCCCCCCCGGTTTTCCAGGGGTCCCCTGTTTTTTGGGGGGGTTCTACCCACCACCGGCCATATGGCCAGCGGGGGAAGCCCCACCCCCAACACCCACAGCCATCCCTCTCCCTTCTCTCTTGAGAAGGGAGGATTACAGAGACGATCGCCCAGCCCATCGAGAGAGAAACAGGAGAGGCTATCTATCTGAGGAAGGTGACTGGGGTGTGACGCAACCCCCAGCCCTTCCACATCTGAGGCGTTTGCTTCCTCCGGGGTTCTTCCTCAACACGGCGACGGGATTGCCCAGGCCTGGGGGCGACACGGAGCACGACAATTACTTCTTCATTATGTATCTTCATGGGGTTGGATCCTACATATGGTGTGTATAGGGCTGCCAAGTGGGGGCGGGGGGCGGAGAAACCCCCGTTTTGGAGGCCCGATTTCCGCCGCGGCAGAATCGGGCCCCGGGGGGAACTCCGCCCCCCAAAGCTGCGTCACCGGAGGTGACGTACGGCATAGAGCACGTTGGGGGCGTGGCCCAGATCGTCGAGGGAACCATATGATTTCCCCCCGACAATCTGGGCCACGCCCCCAACGTGCTCTACGTCGTGTGTCACTTCCTGTGACGTTCTGGCGGCGCGCGTGTGTACCGCAGCAGCTCCCGGAGCGAACCAACGCTCCCCTGCCGGTGAGTAAGAACGACTTGGCAACCCTAGGTGTGTAAGTTGTGCTCATGGAAGTTTCCCCCCACCTTCCTTACAGCATCAGCTCCCTCAGACCCCTGGAAAATGTGGACAGAATTCCGTGAGGAATTTAAGGTTGGCAGGTCTAGGTTGGGAGATTCATGGAAATTTGGAGGTACAGCCTGAGGAGGGACCTCAGCAGGGTACAATGCCATAGATGCTGCAAGAAAGGGGAATTGGGAGAAAGCATCCTCACCTACCTTTTCCATGAGGAAACGTGATGGAGCAAGTTTGGGCCAGAAGGAGTAGGGTTGATTTTGTACCTTTACTAGTCTTTACCATTCTCCATACATTGAGGCTCCCTTGAACTGCAGAACTGGTTTTTATGGATCTTAGGGGGCTACTGGGGGAAGGAAAAGGCAGGGAAAGCCACCGTTGTGAATGGCTCCTGCTTGCAGCTCATAGGATCCAATCCATTATCTTCGTGTTCCTAGCAGTAGGCTTCTCAAATTCTTTTTCTTTTGATTGCCTCATTGTTGACTTACGTGAATGCTTTTCAGAGTTTGTGCTCCTTTTAAAAAATTTTCTTACCTGGCCAAGGCCTCCGTTTTCTAAAAGAATCTTTTGTGCTTTTTGTAGTTCCTTGACTCTGCTCGTTAACTGCACTGGCATCACCTTGATCGTACCTTTCCTGGTCTGTAATAAGCATTCTGTCTGAGCTTCTGTTATCCCGGCTTCAAGCTCCAAGCATCTTGGGGAGATGGGAATCTTCTCATCCATCACTTTGAACTTTTTTTTTTTTTTTGCCGATCCCTTCGTTTTCTAGAAAGGCCCTCATTAAAAGTGACCCCGTTGGACTTCTTAGGGCACTTTTCAGTTACATACAAGTGAGAAGGCAAGGGAATGAAAGAGTTGCTTAGCTGTTCTACTTACTACAGTGAGAAAACATCCATATAGGAAGCTTATTGTCTATGGTATCTACCTTTGTGGTGAAGACAATTTTAATATGAAGCAGCACTTTCCCTGGAGTTCTCATTGGGTGTAAATCTGTGTTTGACTGCTCCTTGGTATATCAGCGGGCACTACAGAGGGATTGTTTCCATGTCGATGGCATGACTGTGTGGCAAATCTTCACTTGTATTTTCCCATTTATCTATATATCTAACTTTAAAACCATACAGTTTCAGATAACCAATTCAAATTCTGTACAGTTATACAGAGACAAAGGTATTGAATTAAAGCATAGATATCATCATCATTAGCTACTTTTATTGGCATCGCAACAAAACATACATCATCAAGAGATAAAAGTACAACCTTCATTGTTGGAGTTGAAACATTCGTCTCCTCTTAATGGCACAACATAGAAATTTAGCCACCAAATCAGTGATCTCAGAGTTATGGGAAGATAGTAGAAAAACCGTCTTGCAAACATCAGATTGACCCTCGCGAATTTGTAGCAGAGGTTCTAGAAATATGGTGCGAATATCACAGTAAAATATACAATGCAGGAGAACATGTTCAGTACTTTCTATCTCCCCCAGACCGCAAGAACAAAGCCTAGAGGAGTATGGAATTTTTTAAAACCTCCCGTACAGTACAGCAGAAGGAAGAACATTAAAACGTGCTAACATAAATGCCCTCCGATGCTCAGGGATAGTCAAGCTAGAGAAGTACTCAGCCAAAACACCATTAGTAGACATCCCCCACCACAAAGTGGAACATCTACCAGAAGCAAGACTTCTTGTATCTCAATATCTTTTGTTGTTGTTCAGTCGCACAGTCGAGTCCGACTCTTCGTGACCCCACGGACCAGATCCCGCCAGGCCTTCCTGTCTTCCGCCATGCTCTGAAGTTCGCTCAATTTCATGTTCGTTGCATCTATGACAATGTCTAACCATCTCATCCTTTGCCGTCCCCGTCTTCTTTGACCTTCAATCTTTCCCAGCATCAGGGTCTTCTCCAGTGAGTGCTCCCTTCTCATTGGGTGGCCAAAGTATTTGAGCTTCAGTTTCATTATCTGGCCTTCCAGGGAACAGTCAGGGTTGATTTCTTTTAGGATTGACTGATTTGATCTTCTTGCAGTCCAAGGGACTCTCAAGAGTCTTCTCCAGCACCATAGTTCAAAAGAATCTATTCTTCGGCGCTCGACCTTCCTTATAGTCCAACTCTTGCAGCCGTACGTGACTACTGGGAAGACCATTGCTTTGACCATGCGGACTTTTGTTGGCAGGGTGATGTCTCTACTTTTTATCATGCTGCTTCTACAAGTCTTTAAAGCATAGACATGAAAATTTGCCCCACTCTCAAAAATAATTTTCAAAGCTACCCACTGAGAATCAAGTAACATTGATGGGGTGGGTGCGGAATCCTGGCTGCAGTGTTTGAAACCTCTGTAGCTTTTGTCTGTAGAGTTCTAACTTTAGTTAGTTTCTCTTAGCCATTGATTCTGCTGCCAAGGTGTTATGGAATGATTTATGAACCTTCAGATTGCTCAGAAGTTTTTGTTTTGCTTTGCTTGGTTTAAATCAGCATATTGGTTGGGAGAAAAAGCATTATCAGTAGTCTGCTGCTAGCCTGAGAACTCATCTACGTGATTTTGGACCTCTCTCCTCACGGAAATTGACTTTGATTCTTCCCTGATGGCATTTCTGTCTCTAAACAGCAAGCTAAAGCACTGCTTTTTAGAGGAGGTTTGGTTTGGGGTTTTTTTTTTAGTGGTGGAGTTAGATTTATCTCTTGTCAGTGCTCTCTGTTTCTGGACTGATCTCCTTTATATGGTTATTTTGTTGATGTATTCTACCATAATTTATTTTGGTATTTTTGTGGGTTTCCGTAGGTTTCTCTTACGATCTGTGATAATCCGGTAGTTTGTTACCTGCCTTGTAGTCTTAGATAATTCAAAAGACAGGAGATACATATTTTAATAAATATGCATTATGAAGAATGAGAAGAGTGACGGAGATAGTACTGGCTGGGCCATTATGGGGTCATATTTTGGAACCCTTCACCATGTGAAAAACTCCCATTGTGCGGTAAGCTACATTAGATGAAAGACACTGCTAAATCCTTTTTTCCTTATATGGTAGCTTATTGTATGTATGGAATTCAAGCAGGGGAGCATCCAGACATATGATTCCCTGACCCCTCTTATAGTTCTACTCTCCAGAATTCTGCCAATACAACCGACCACCTGTTTCAGTGTAATAGGTAGATCATTTCTGGTAATATGAAGTAGGGACTGTGTCAGAGAGGATAGTACTTGGATACTAAGTCTGTGTAGAGTGTATGAGAGGAAGGCAATGGCAAACCGCCTCTGAGCGTCTCATGCCTTGAAAACCCTACAGGGTCAACCTAAATTGGCTGTGACTTGACGGCACTTTGGACACACATATAGAGTGTATGGGGGAGGCCCTAAATATGGATGTGGATATCATGTTATCTTTTTTTTTAAAAAATGCACATTTTTCTACACCTGCTCTTGTTTTATACATACCTTTTTACTACATTTGAGGTGACTATTATCAATAAACCAATAAAATAATATTGCTCATATGTGTGTATGTGGTTCAAACATACTGCAGGGTAAGTAAGTCAAGACCAGTGTTCCCTCTAAGCTGAGTTAGTGTAAGCTAGCTCACAGTTTTTTAGCCTCCAGCTCACACATTTTTGTCTTAGCTCAGGAAACATGGCTTCAGAGCAAACTAATTTTATGCAGCAGCCAAACTACCTGCTCACACCTTTAATGCCAGTAGCTCACAAAGTAGAATTTCTGCTCACAGGACTCCACAGCTTAGAGGGAACATTGGTCAAGACTGTGGATACCATATTCACATATGGAGGATTCTCACTGAGCTGAATAAACGTTCCTTCCTATGTTCTCCCCCTCCCTGTCTAGTACACATGTGCTGGTGAGGGACCTTGTATAGCTTCCATATCTCAGTTCAGCTTTCTCCTGCTGTGGCAGTCCCTTATTTTCCATAGCATGAGTAATCTGCACGACCCGAAGGCATGGAGAGCTGGGAGGGGCCGTGGCTCAGCCGTACAGCATCTGCTTTGCATTGAGAAGATCCCAGGTATGCCACCCCCAGCTTCTCCAGTTAAGAGGATCAGGTAAAAGGTGATGCAAAAGACCTCTGCCTAAGACCCTGGAGAGCCACTGCCCGTCAGAGCAGGCAGAACTGATGCTGATAGACTGACAAGCTGACTCAGTATAAAGAAGCTTTGTGAGTTCATGTGGAGGACTGGAAGAAGATATGGGAGGCACTGATTTCCTGAAACGGCCCTTTGCACTGTGGACTGGATCCAGTTATTCCTTTCTGTTGAGCAAGGAGTCTTCCTCTGATGAAATACAGGAGTAATTGGAGTGAGCTCTCTGCAAGTGGGTGTTTATGGGGAGGAGGAACAAATAAGAGAAACTAGGTTCAATGGAACTGGATTACAGATGCTGTAGTTGGGGGTCACACTAGAGTGCACCCATAGTACTTTCGGTATGACTTCACTACTAAAATAAGATTTGCTTTCTATTCATATAGTATCAAAATAATACATCATAGTATCAAAATAATACATCATTTATCAAAGTCATCATAAAAAGGCTGCAACTGTGTTTACTTATTCTGGACAACAACCTAATGTATTTAGCTGAATAAATCTCCTTTGTCATGAGATTAAAATTAATAGAAACTCAATTACTGACCAGTGGAGGCCCCCCCTTCACCCAAGATGAAGCGACCAATTTGTAAAGTTTAATGTCCCATTAAGGAATAAAGAAAACTATAGACACACACAGAGATCTTGGCCAACAGGAGAATTTTTCTCTAGTGACAAGCAGTGCAATCTTTTTAAATGTTGTTTGGAAAAGAACAGAATAAACAGAGTCAGCTGATTGTCTCCTTACAGCTTGAGCAGCAGAAGAAAAACAATGGCCAGGGAACAGATTTAAGGAGAGAATAGTCAGTGAGGTTCCCCCCCCCCCTTCCTTAAGTATAATGAATCAGCACCCACTCTTACCATTATGTACAGTTGCAGTCAGGGCTCTTTTTGTAGAAAAAGCCCAGCAGGAACTCATTAGCATATTGGGCCACACCCCTAACAGCACAGCTCATTAGCACATTAGGCCGCATCCACATGTTATCAGATGTGTGGTTGTCCAGCCACACCCACCTTTTGCTTGTTATTCTGTTTACCTTGTTTGTTGTCAAAACCAGGGCTTTTTTGTAGCAGGAACTCCTTTGCATGTTAGGCCACACACCCCTAATGTAGCCAATCCTAATGAGTTTCTGCTGTTGGGTGTGGCCTGTTATGCTAATGAGTTCCTGCTGGGCGTGGCCAACTTGGGAGCCAGCCGGAACTCCGTTCCTGTGCGTTCCTGCCCAAAAATAGCCCTGGTTGCAGTAGAACATGGAGCATTGGCCCTGAGGTACCTCCAGCAGCCAAGGCCATCCTGCTCTGCGGTTTGTCAGTTGCAATCCTGTTATGATTGATTCCTGCCACAGACTGTGCACACACTACCATTTACGAAGTACTTGTTTACTATGGCGTGCAGCCATGATGACCATTTGTTTTAATAAATATAAGTAACTGGCAGACTGTGGGTGTGGGTGTATGTAAGCCAGCAGTTGGTAAATGGCCAATTTACCCCAGTGGTAACTGTGCAATAATGAAATTGTTGGTTTTGGTTAGTACAATATTTTCTTATCACCTAAACCTGTTTTGAGCTGCACCCCCTACAGAAATTAAATGCATGTTGTCTGAGCCGTGCTTAACTAGAAATACTAATTTTGTCGACCAGGTATCCTCCTTCCATGTATATCTTGGTGCCGCATCCAGCAGAACGGAACTGGAGCTGAGGTTTTTCCTCTTCCTTTCCTCCACTCCTGTTCCATTGTAGGGCATCAGCTGAACCAGATATTACATGATTGTGTGTGAAACCACTGGGAACTGAAAAGGAAGCCCATGGTCCTATCCCAATCATTTCTTCTACCTTCGTACATTAGAAATCACCCATCATCCTCATTCTTTAAGAAGATAGATGGGTGAATCCTCCTGTATGAACTAGTCACCCATTTCGGGCTTTTTCAAATGCCACTGAGTGAATGCAGTGATGGTAATTTTGCAGGTGTTTATAGTATTGATCCAACCTGTTGCATCAGAGGGATGTTGTTTGTTGGCTCTTAAATGCAGAAGAGTGTGCGCGCTTGATGTTCGCTAACATATCACAATAACAGGTGTCTGTTGGGCAGCCTCATAGAGGAAATGTTTGGTTTGTTCAGATAGTTTGAATAGTCTTTTGTGATTAAAGTTCTTTTTTTAAAAAAAAATCCTCCATGCTGTAAGTCGATTGGAACAGGGGAGCGGGGGTCTGTGTCATGTGGTTTTACTTTAACCCACCTTTCCTCCAAGGAGTTCAAGAAGGCATACATGGCTGTTCTAAGTTATCCTCCGAACAACCCTATGGAGAGGGGGGGGGGTGAAGATCACCTAGTAAGCTTCGTGGGTGTAGATTTGAACCCAAGTCTCCTTACTCTTAGCTTGGCACTCTAATCACTACACCATACTAGTTTTCTCTTTGGTGTACAGTTGGGGGTTAAAAACCATCTTCTAGTATTTCTCCACAGCTCTAAGTGCATCATGGGGTTCATTTTTCACAGTGTTCATGCTGGGGGTTAGTGCAACATCTTTCATAGTCCAGTGGTCCGAAAAGACACTAGTCAACCCTGCAGTCTCTCTCGGGCGAGCAGCCTTTCTTCATGCTGTGTACTCACGCAAGGCTGCCTTTTCGTGATGTTAACGAGCTTATCCCTATGTCACCGATCACTGTCTGGAACTTAATTGAATGCTTTAGACGTGGCTACCCCCAGACCCTAGCTATTGGCTTTCTAACACTCAGGATATTTGTCCAATGTTATCTCTCTAGCTATGCATCCTCATTCCTAGTATTCTAGCATGACTGGGAAATGGTATCCAGGATGGGGCTAACATCTTATTGGGCACAGAGTTGGTTTTCTTCCCAATGTTACAACAGCCCCAAATGTGCACCTTTAGTGTCCCCCCCCCCTGCATCAGTGGATGCTCACCATTCAGTCCTAGGAAGAAGATGAGCATGACATGCATGGCTGTGTCATTGCAATGAGGGCGAAAGCTGTCTTCATATTTTGTGGCCTGGTGCCAGCAGAGATTGCGTGTCTCTCTGAGATAGACATGTACTCTTGCAATGCAATCCTTCCCATCATAATGACATTTTGCTAGTCATTACTATTCAGCTGTCTGGCATTTTTAGATAATATGTCTTCCACACAAAGTGCAATTGGGGTTAAGCTCAGTCCTCAAACCTCCTTTTATTACCGGAGACTCTTCTGTTCACCGTAATATGCCACGGATAAGCTCAGCGTTGAGCCCGGCAGTCAGCTGGCAGACAGCAAGCCAAAGATTTCCTGTACCATCCGAGCTCCTTTGAATTTTAAAGTGTTTCTTATCATTATTTAAATTATCGTTCGATTTAATGCAGACCAGGGCCCTGGTGCACCAGGGACCTGTGTGTTTGTGAAGCGAGGTTTCTGCAGAAAAAACCTCCGGAAGGATCATTCCCTTAATGATTAATTGGTGTTTCATTTGGGGCAAAGAGGGTTGGACCAAATCGGTTAGCATCAGAGGTCCAGTTTTCACACTATCGAGATGGCACGTTAGTGACTGAAGAAAGCTCTTGAATCAGTTAGGCTGGCACAGTTCTTTGTGAGTCTCACTAGTACAAAGGTTGGGAACTTCTTCTTTTTTCTTTTCAAAAACAATTTATTAGGATATATTATTAAGTCAAATACACAACATATTACTAATTGTTATACATCCTTTCTCCCATTATCCCACCCCTTCTGGCTTCCCACAGTGCTCCAACCTCCAGCCCATTCCTTAAATTTTCATTATTTCCCCCTTATCTTTCATTCATAGTCTACCGGTAACACTTCCTTCTACTATTATTTTCTTATAATGAACTTTCTTCTAATAACATTAACTTTTCAATAATTGTCAAAGCAAATTAAATTAAGATCTTTCCAGTCTGCGTAGAATTCTTCTGCTCAAAGGTTGGGAACTTCTGATCGTTTCACGCATAGTGTTATCAAGTACTGAGCTTGTCACTGGATAAGGTTGGACTCACTGATGGTGCTACATGAATGAATGAAAGGCAAATGCACCCCGCCAACTGATCCCCATTGCTTGATAGCTGTAGGTATAGGGTTCGATCCAGCCAGCTTTTTGACTCGACCGTATCCTATCCCCCTCCCCTACTATAACCCCTACCCCAAACGTCTTTTCTCCATGCAGGTTCCGTGATCACCAGCCCCACCCTTTTTGGTGGCCAGGCGGGAGCCCCTCCTTCCTTTCCCATCAGTGGAAAATGGGATTGCTAACTTCAGTTTGGAAAACTCCCAGAGATTAGGGGGGGGTGCCTGGGGGACGTTTAGGGTTGGGAAGGATCTGAGCAGAGATGTCACAGAGTCCACTCTGCAAAGCTGCCGTTTCCTTCAGGGGAATGACCTCTGTAGTCTGGAGACGAAGTGTAATTCTGGGAGAATAGCAGAGCCCACCCCGAGGTTGGTAAACCTAGTAAAAAAAGCTCATAGGATCTCACCCAGTGCTTGAATAGCATGGTCATGTGAACTAGGGTATTTAACACATATCCCAGATCCACTCATTTTGCCCCCTTTCTGAGTATTTTAAGTGTTCTGGGTGCAGGTTCTCTCCCCCCCCATGCTTTCCTACTCGGAACAGAAAATGGGCATTCTCTTCCTGCATTGGTCCCCAGCAGTGTGTAGGCCAGAGAGGAGCCACTTTAAGTTAGCACAACATCCATCTCTTAGCTACAGAGATTGAAACAGCTCCAGTTGCACAATGTTAGGGTAGCCTAGGCATACCTTTCAACCTGTTTTGACCCAGGACCTGACTTACAATACTGAACCCAGATTTTGTCTTAACATTTTTGCCTTTGCTACATCTGCCTAGATGTGTTCTTCTTTCTTTCCCTCTCTTCCCCCTCCCAGTGCTTCCAAAACATAACCTTTGCACTGAATGACTGTAGAGAATTCTCCGTTTGCATTCTCTGTAGGCTTCAAACATCTTTTATTCAGGTGTCACACAAAGTTTCTTTGAAACTGGTTGCGATGGATTTCAAAAGACAGTATCAAATCCTGGACATGAATTTCAGTATTTTTATTAACTTAGGAGTAGTTATTTTTATATGCTTTTTGTGCTGTGATATTTTATGCTGCTATGATCATTTCTGTTTTTTTTTTAGGAGTACACCATAGACATAATTTTTGCCCAGACTTGGTATGACAGCCGCCTGAAATTCAACAGCACCATGAAAGTACTCATGCTAAACAGCAATATGGTTGGGAAAATCTGGATTCCGGATACTTTCTTCCGAAACTCAAGGAAATCAGATGCCCATTGGATCACGACTCCAAACCGCTTGCTACGCATTAGAAATGATGGACGAGTATTATATACTCTCAGGTAGAAGTTGCCCCCAAATAGCTGGAAGAAGGCATGCTTGAATCTTTTATACTATATGTACTGTTGTTTGCTGCTAATTGACAATTTTACAGGCTTCTTTTAAAGTGACAGGGTGTTCAGCACAATCCTGTGCATAGTTTGTTGTTCAGTCGCACAGTTGAGTCTGACTCTTCGCGACCCCATGGACCAGATCACGCCAGGCCCTCCTGTTTTCCGCCGTCCTCTGAAGTTTGCTCAATTTCATGTTCGTTGCATCAATGACACTGTCTAACCATCTCATCCTTTGCCGTCCCCGTCTTCTTTGACTCTGAAGTAAATCTCAATGACAAGTACTTCCAATTAAGGGCCTTTATGATTTCAGTCTACAGGTCTACTCAGATGGAACCAACCAACCATGATTTCTTCCTTAAGAACATGAGTCTAGAAAGTCACCATGTTAGTTCTCTGCTTCCCCACCCCCCTTTTCCCCTCTCACATGGCAAGGATATCAAAGACTTCCTGGTTTCCCCCAAACTGACAGAATTCCATGACATCAGAATTGGATGAAATGACAACTTGTGTATGTTCTCTTGCCTACAGACTATAAATAAAACGTGATTTGGAATCTTTGTAAGAGAAACAGGCTTTATCTTATTTTACGTAATTTGGAGATCACAGCTCTTGGGAACCAGGATGCCTTCTATTCCCATGTTGTGTGGAAGCAAGGGGAGTGCACAAACTCTGATTTTGTTCCTGTAACCACAGGCTAGGATCTGCTACATTTGGGAGCAGTGTAAATAAATTAGTAAAAAAGGTAAAGGTAAAGGTCCCCTTGCTCGAAAGCCAGTCGAATCCGACTCTAGGGTTGCGGTGCTCATCTCCGTTTCAAAGCTGAAGAGCCAGCGCTGTCCGAAGACGTTTCCGTGGTCATGTGGCCAGCATGACTAAACACCAAGGCGCATGGAACGCTGTTACCTTCCCACCGAAGTGGTACCTATTTATCTACTTGCAATTTCTTGCTTTCGAACTGCTAGGTTGGCAGGAGCTGGAACTAGAGACGGGAGCTCACTCTGTCACGCGGCACACTCGGGTCTTGAACTGCTGAACTACCGACCTTCCACAGCCTGCAGTTTAGTGTCTTAACCACATGAGCCACTGCAGCTCCCCCAAATAAGTTAGTAGTGTCATGCAAAACTTCCTGTCTAAAACTCAAAGAAATACAGGCATCTAACTGTTACAACCAATAAAATAGATAAAAATAAAACACCATAATCAATAAAATGCTGTATACTAATAGTGCCACCCTTCACCACAACATTTCTTATTGATCTAATGCAAAGGCCCTCCAGAAAAAGCAGGTCTTCACACACTTCCAGAAGGCCTTAAAGGAGAAAGTTCTCCTCTGTTCCTGTGGGAGGGAGTTTCAAAGTTAGGAGAAAAAAGCATTCCACAGGCTCCCACTAGCTCTGCTGAGGATGACTTCCAGAGGAAGTCCCTCTAGATTTATCTCAAGTCTTGGATTGGCTGATACAGGTGGAGGTGGTACTCTGGGCCTGATAAAGAATAGCATCCAAGACTACAGCTATGATCCACGGCAGTAAACATACACCCAGACACATCAGCTGAGAAGTGAGATTGGTGATCAGATCATTTCTGTAGGTGTGAGAGAACTGCTGATTTGGGATCCTAGATCTTTCAAGGATTTTATGGAGAAACCTTAAGGAGATTCCATTTTGCTGATGTAATCCCCCCCACACACACACACGCCAACTGCTATCCATTTATGCTCCTCCCTCCTGTATCACTCTTTGATGCTTGAAGGATTTTTCTCCAGCCAGGCTTAGATCCGTGAAGTCAGCGGCTCTAGGGGAAAAGGCTGAAAAAAGGTCAGGAGGAGGCAAGTTTTAGCTCCACACTCCATTTATACACCCCCCCCCCCCAATCTATGTGAAATCCTGGTGGAAGGACCCCTCATGTAAGCAGTGCAATCATCTAGAATTCCATCCCAATCGAGTTTATTTACTTCATTTGCACCTGACCTTTCTCCTCAATGGAGAGACCATTGCATCATTCTCCTCTGCTTACATCATTCTCCTTTGCCCCATTTTATCCTTGCAACAGCCCTGTGAGATAGGTTAGGTGGAGCGTGTGACTGGCCCAAGGTCACCCATCAAGCTTCCATAGCAGAGTGGGCATTTGAACCTGGGTCCACCAGATCGTAGTCCGACCCTCTCTGAAAATGCATTTTCCACTGAGAAAATAATAGAAAGTGACTATTGCGTTGATTTTTTAATACAACTACCTTTCCTTCTGATATTAAAGAATCTAGTTCTAGTTTAGTTCAGTCTGTACTTACCTGTAGGAACATTTTTATTCCGCCCTTTCTCCAAGGAGCTCTGAATGGTACACACGGAGGTTATGGCATTTTGTTCTCACCATTTCTCTGTGATGCAGATCTGACTGAGGCATAGTGACTGCTTCAAGAGCATCCTATGAGTTACGTAGCCGAATGAGAACTGAAGCTTATTTATCTTTAGTCCAAGTCCAATGTCTTGTTTATTACTTTCAGGATCTTACTATAATTTGAGCATCTTGCTATATATTTTTTTTGTTGGCCAGTGGACTGCAGCCAAGAACATGCATGGGTACTCCATGCACACACATAAGCACATGGCCCGTCACACCATTTCTTGCACATGTACAAAGCTGTATTTTCCCTTTCCTTCTCATACACGTGTCACTCATTTGTAAGCACAATCTCAGCTAGACCCTTTGAAGAACATCTCTAAGGAGGAAGCTGCTACTGTGAACAGAAACAAAGATCCAGTTCCTTGCTTCTGTTTCTGCTGTCTCCAGGGCTATTTTTGGGCAGGAACACACAGGAAATAAATTGAACCTAACCCAAAGCAAATTGAATTAAGTATGTGAAGGTGCAGAAAACATAAACATATAGGCCAAATAATACTGTTAGTCAATTAAAAAAATAGTACATATGAACAAATATACAAAAATGCATGTATTTATTTCACAATAGATTAAAAACAGATATTGGCCCTTACAATCACCTCAGTTATCATCAGGGCTATTTTTGGGCAGGAACGCACAGGAACGGAGTCCCGTCTGGCTCCCAAGTTGGCCACACCCAGCAGGAACACATTAGCATAACAGGCCACACCCAACAGCAGAAACTCATTGGAATTGGCTACATCAGGGGTGTGTGGCCTAACATGCAAAGGAGTTCCTGCTACAAAAAAGCCCTGGGTTTTGACCACAAACAAGGTAAACAGGATAAGAAGCAAAAGGTGGGTGTGGCTGGATGACCACACTTCTGGTAACATGGGAATGCAGCTTAATATGCTAATGAGCAGTGCCATCAGGGGTGTGGCCTAATATGCTAATGAGTTTCTGCTTCTGGGTGTGGCCTATTATGCTAATGAGTTCCTGCTGGACCTTTTCTACAAAGAAAGCCCTGGCTGTCTCCTTCCCAAGAATCCTCAAATGGAGACAGGGCAAGAACAAGCGCTTAAGTTGCAAGGTAGAAAAATCAATATGGCTTATTGGAAAGTTGCAATGGAAACAAACGGGAAGGGCGGACCACTGGCCTGAGGTTAACCTACACATTAGCATATGCATGTAGACCCATTAAGCCACAGGATGAGATGGAAAGTTCAGCCTTGTGCCCACTGCACATTTGTGCATAAGAAGAAACATTGGCCAGGGTTTGCCCAAGGTGAGAACATGCGGGAAAACGAAGCAAAAGTTCAAATGATGATGACTGAAGTAGCAATAATAAGATCTGACAACACTTCTGGCTATTTGGCTTTCCATGACTCTCTAGTGGCCGACCTTCCTCCATGGCACTCTCTTTCCGGGGGAGGCCAAGGGGAGGAGGAGGAGGAAGGGAGGAAGAGCTGGCAATTCTAAACCTTCTGTTTTGTTGTCAGGCAGTTTGTTTCTTCCTCTGGTTGTTTTGTCTGCACTGCCGAACTTCAAAAATATGCCCTAATCTGAGTAGCCAGTGAGTAAAGGAGTATACTTTGTGTTAAGTCGCTCGCTTAACAAAGTAGTCGGAGAGTGATTCAGCAAAGATTCCGCTTTATTCATCAACTCGAACATAACTCCAACACGGATCAACCTCTGATAGCCAGAACAGCTTTTACATTGCAGCTGTCCTGCTTTTAAACTCTCCCGGCTAATGTAGCCACGCCTACTGTACATTTACCAACCAACAAGGTTGCATACATAAGGACCAGTCACGCACGTTCCCACTCAGGGAGCTTGCTGAGAAGTGATTGGTTAGGTTCTTCCTGGGCTAGCAATGTGATTGGATGTATTTGCATCCTAGCCCAGGACGAAGCTTAACATAGCATTTCAATTATGTTGTGAACATACACATTATGCATTCAATGGCAGCTTATTGAATATAATATTACACTTTGCAAACTACATATTAAGAAGAAATGTGTATATTTGCTAAATGGTTGCTGCATAAATAGCCAATAGGCTCAACTTGCAGTTTGAGGGAAGGATTTTTTACCTGGATGATATGGTCACCTCTGTTTCCTTCCCTCACACCCCACATTTCCACATTCTGAGTAGGTGTTATTGAGAGTTTCAAACTCCATTGAAATGGGTGAAAATCATAGCCCGATCTATGCTTCCTTGGCTACAGGTCCCACCGAGTTCAGCACATAAGTTTTGTGGCCTCAGTCATAACGATGCATTTCAGCCTCATTAACTGACTGGAACGATGTGCACACTATTTCAAGTTGACTTCATTGCCTAGAAATTTTCTAGGAAAGGGGGGGGGGGGAAAGGCAAGCAAACACTTAAAATGTGCATATTTCCATGTATGAAATCAAGCGATACACTTGTGCACAGAGGATAACAGCTTTGTTATTAAAGTAAGGATGAGAGAGCCTCTGC
Source organism: Gekko japonicus (assembly GCF_001447785.1). Taxonomy (NCBI): domain Eukaryota; kingdom Metazoa; phylum Chordata; class Lepidosauria; order Squamata; family Gekkonidae; genus Gekko; species Gekko japonicus. Next base: position 57,800 of record NW_015166549.1, read on the forward strand.
TATGGTCCCTTAGGATATGGATGAGAGGAACTCTGCTAGACTTCCAAGTATCTATTTTCATCATTCATCAGGTGAGATAGCTTTCTTTTGTAGACACATAGATGCTTTTCTGCCTCAGAAGTAAAACTAAGTAACATTACTATTCAGCCATATGGCTGGCCTTTGTAAGATTTTTGCAGATGCTGTTGTATGTTTTTTTTACCTCCTTGTCTCATACAGTGGCAAAATTCAGTGTCTGTTGTGGATTTCAATAGATAGTCACACTCATATGTAAGGGTTTACCAAATCTGAAGGAATTATCAAAATAATTCTACCCTTCTGTGGGGGGAAATCCCACATAAAAAGCTCTGCTGCACCAGACCAGTGATCCATCCAATCCAGCATCCTGTCTCACACATTGGCTGACCACTTACTCTGGAGGACCAACAATAGGGCATAGATGCCAAGACCTTCCCCTGATGTTGCCTCCTGACTCTGGGATTCATAGGTTTAGTGCCTCTGAATGTCGAGATTCTCCTCTGTCACCATGGCTAGTAGCCACTGATGGACCTATCCTCCATGAATTTGTGATAGAACTGATCTCTGTGAATATCTTCCATGAATTCCTGAAATAGCTTTTTTGGATCTTGGCTCTTCTTTGGCAAAAGTGACTTCTCTATTTGTTTTGCAATCTTGCTGAATAAGTCTGATAGCTTGGTCATAATTTAAAGCTTTATGCATAATGTTTTCTCTCTTTTATTTAGGTTGACAATTAATGCTGAGTGTTACCTTAAGCTTCACAACTTTCCCATGGATGCACATTCCTGTCCGCTGGAGTTTTCAAGCTGTAGGTAGCAAAATACTTTCTGTATTTTATTTATTTATTTATTTATTTATTTATTTGATTTTTATCCCGCCCTCCCGCCGAAGCGGCTCAGGGCGGCAGGAATAACTCCGTCTTCACCGCTCTCCGGAACTGGGGAAGATCCCGGAGAGCGCGGATCTCATGTGGGAGCTGGTTCGACAATGTTGGTGCAGCTAAAGAGAACACCCTAGTTCTAGTAGTTGTTAACTTGGCGTCCCTAGGGCCAGGGAGGACTAAGCGGTCCTGCGACTCCGATCTCAGTGCTCTCGGGGGAACGTACGGGGAAAGGCGGTCCCGCAGGTAGACAGGCCCCAAACCATAAAGGGCTTTAAAGGTCATAACCAGCACCTTGAAGTGTATCCGGAACGCTATTGGCAGCCAGTGCAGCGCCCTCAGCACCGGTTGGATGTGTTCCCTCACAGGGGCACCCATCAGCTACCTAGCTGCCGCATTCTGCACCAGCTGCAGCTTCCGAAGTTGCCCCAAGGGCAGCCCCATGTAGAGAGCATTGCAGTAATCCAACCTCGAGGTGACCATCGCATGGATCACTGACGCGAGATCATTGCGTTCGAGGAAGGGGACCAACTGCCTAATCAGCCGTAGATGGTAAAAGGCTGCCTTGGCAGTGGCTGCTACCTGGGCCTCCATGGTCAAGGAGGCATCCAGGAGCACTCCCAAACTCCTGACCCTCGGAGCTGGCACCAATGGCACCCCACTGAAGGCCGGAAGTGGGACCCCTACCCCTGTACCGTATTTTTCTCTCTCTCTTTCTAGACTGATGCTCTGTTGTTTAAGAATATGCAGAGTGGTTACATTTTTCATTTTCTTAGGCTGCAAAGGAAATGCATGACAGGGATATGCAATTCAGGTATGAATTGATCAAATAATGAACCCTCAAGAAAACATGTTTTTAATGCCCATTTTTGAAAAACATCAACTTTTGTTAATATTAATTAAAATGTCTACATCTTCAATATTCTGCCACTTGGTTGTTAGAAGTCAGAGGAGAAGAGGAAGTAATGCAACTGACTAGGGATGGGCACGAACCTCCCCCCAAAGAGGTTCAGTGTTCAGGATGGCCCCTGAACCGAACCTTGAATTGAACCAACTCAAAAGGGCACCACCCGAACTGAGCTGGTCTAATGAGTTCAGATCCCCCTTTCTCCCAGCCATGGTGAGCCACCGACAGGAGAAAGGGGGCAGGGACCGCACTTGAAAGGGACTTCTCTTCCACCTTTCTCCTGGCCGTTGGTCACCAGGACCATAAGGGGGAGATGCCTGGCAGCGGTATATATGCTCACAGCTACTTAAACCTAACAGCTTGGTGGGTCCACTGGTCACCTGTTAGGTTTAAATGGCTGGCAGCTATTTAACTAGCAGAAACAAAAAGGGAAAAAAACTGAACCTAACAATGGAATCCAGAACCAAACAAAGGTTAGTGAAGAAGAGGGCCAGTATTAAAACCTATCTAATAAAAGTGGGGAAAGATACATGTATTTATTAATAACAAATTTTAAAACATATACAGGGGCCCATTTACAACAATTATATATAAAACATTACAATACCAAGGGCTTAAAAGCTTGACCTTACGCGTTTCGGCCAAATAGGCCTTCCTCAGAGGTCATATATATGTGGCAAAATGGCTAATACATATATTCACATACACACAATCAAGAATATATACAAAGTATAAATTTAATAAGGACCATAAAGTAAATTGTTGAAAAATAAAATCACCAGGCACAGGGTCAATATGTACATAAGGCCTTTAAAGTGCTATCACTAGCCCAGTGATTATAAAGTAGACTTGTGGTCCAAAAATTTCCTTCTTTGATTGTGTTGCCACAGTATTCACAAGTATTCACAGTATTCACAAGCTGGGAGCCATTTAAACCACTACTTTCTGCTCCTCATGAAAAGCCACAGAGATCAGAAAGCAGGGGTTTAAATGGCTCCCAGCCATTTCACCCCCTGCTTTCTGTTCTCTGTGGCTCTTCACAGGGAGCAGAAAGCAGGGGTTTGAACCCTGCTTTCTGCTCTTCACGAACTGCCACGAACTTCATCACAATTTGTGAAAGTTCGTGGTGATTGTTAGTTCATAAACATTGCTTCACGAACTGTGAACTGGCCAAAAATTCATTAAGAACTTTTGTTCATGCTCATCCTTAATGATTGTATTTAAAATAATATAAAGTTCAATCCCATACATTAACTTTCAGTCTAAGTCCAATTAAATCAATACAATAATGAAAAAGGAGTAAATATGCATGTGTATGTGTGTGTGTGTGTGTATATATATATATACACACACACACACACACATTATACAGTATAAAAAGGGCAAGATAAGAGACACAATTTATCTCAAGCTAAGCATCTTAACATCCCCTTTGTCCTAAAAGGGAAACGGCATATGCTTAAGAACATAAGACTTGTTGCCTCTGATGTCTCCAGGCGTTTTCCCCACCAAAGATCTCTTTTCGCTTTTCTTTAGAAGATTCCATCCCACCACCATCATAGTCAGCTGGAACCAACATGGGAAGCCAATTGGTTGGCCACCTGTGAAAGCCTCTCCTTCTCCAGTTTTCTTCAGTCAAGTCAACAGGATTTTTCCAGGAGCATCCTGTTGGCCATTAAGTGGTGGATTTGGTTCCTTGCAGACATTGCTGGCTGCGATGGAGAACAAGCGGTCACGGGTGTTGCCACTTTACCAAGCCACAGAGGAAAGAAAGAGCACATACGTGGAACTTGGCTGCAGTGGTTGCAGGCTCAATTAATTAGAAAATACTGGACATTTATGTGTTCAGTATTTTCTCAATTTTTTAGTGGACCAGAAGGGAAAATACTGGGCTATTCAGTTCAGAACTAGACACCTGATACCTCTATTTAGGAACCTTCCCTTCTTTTTGGGAAGGAAAAATGCACTATGCCCAAGCAGGCAGCTTGCAGTTCTGTATGCTGTGTCCCTTCTCATCCAAGAGAAAAGTAAGCCTCTTTGACTATGGTGATCAGCCCTTCGGTTCAGAGCCATGCTGTCAAAAGCCTACAGAAATCAATGTTTTGTTAGACTGAAAGATATGACTCTCACAAAAAAAAAACAACCCCAAAGGAACTGTCTAAGCACAAAATGGTATCCAGTGGGATAGCCTTTTGGTAAAAGGTAAAGGTTCCCTTGCTCGAAAGCCAGTCGAGTCCGACTCTAGGGTTGCGGTGCTCATCTCCATTTCAAAGCCGAAGAGCCAGCGCTGTCCGAAGATGTTTCCGTGGTCATGTGGCTGGCATGACTAAACTCCAAGGCGCACGGAACGCTGTTACCTTCCCACTGAAGTGGTACCTATTTATCTACTTGCAATTTCTCGCTTTCGAACTGCTAGGTTGGCAGGAGCTGGAACTAGAGACGGGAGCTCACTCCATCATGCGGCAACTCAGGTCTTGAACTGCTGAACTACTGACCTTCCACAGCCTGCAGTTCAGCATCTTAACCACTTGAGCCACCGCAGCCTCTTGGTAAGGTGTAGCAAAAACAAAAGAGGTTGTACGGCACTAACTGTGCTAAGGATCTGACAGATGCATCATAGCATAAGCTTTCATGGACAAGAACCCATTTTATCAGATGCCTCTAGCCCTCCCAAGAGCTTATGCTACAATAAATCTATTTAATCTTTAACATTTCCCTTTCACAATCTCACAAAACTCCTTTTTGCTATTTGGTTTTAAGCCATTTTAAAACATGCCCATGCTACAAACATGTAGCCCAGTGCTATTTCTGTTTTCTTTATTCTGCGTGACTTTCTCCAACTAAGTGCAAAGTTTGGGTCCAGTGGCCACTGAGCTCAAACTTTGTTCTGTTGCTTCAGGCCAACACGGCTACCCATCTGAATCCAACTAAGTGTATATAGGACTGTAATCTGAAATGGGTTTTCTTCGCAGGTGTGAGGGCTAGGAACAGAATTCTCAGCACTTCACCGAACTATAATTGGGTCCCAAAGTACCCTCTCCTCACATACTATCCATCGTGCCAGTTAAGATCTGCCTCTCAAGCTCTGCTCTCTCTGTGCCCCTGTCTTCAGAGGTGAGGCAGGTGGCAGCCAGAGACAGGGCGTTTTCTGTAGTGGCACCAAGTGGTACCCTTCCCCTTGAGATTCAGCTGGTACCTACTTTCCTTTCTTTTAGGAACCAGCTAAACTACGTTGTTTCCCCCAGGCTTCTGATCAGGGTTTTTTATCTTATCAACTTTTTAATAGTCTGCTTCTGTTTTATGGGTAGTTTTTATGCTCCTTGTATCTAATGGCTTGTTTTTTCATGGCTTGTTTTTACCCTGTTGTTTTTTTTTAAAAAAACGTAAGCTGCCTCAAGCAGGACTCTGAAGAAGCATCTTAGAAATATTCTAACTAATAAATATCATTTACAGGTTGCTTACGGGAGAAATCATGACAGTTGATGGAGTGTAAAACCAATATAAACTTTACAGTTTGGACAGTATTTTTATCCTGGTGATATCACACTGACCCAGGCGCTTTCTGCCTTCACCCAGGCAGTTTGCAAGCCTGATCTTTGCTGTTCTACAGCAACTCAAGAGGGGATGGATTGAGAGTGTATTGCAGGTGTGAAGCCCAGCAGTACTGGAGACCTGCGAAACCGATATGATCTCATCTGGCTTCTTACAGCTACTGTGTGTCACCTGCCTTCTGTCGACCAGTCTTGATGTTTCTACAGAAACAGACTTAAAACTGAACTGTTTGGTTTAAGATTGGTTGTTTATCAGCCTGGAAGAAGCTACCTTGAGCTTTTTTTCCGGGAAGAATTTGAGGCACACCAATCAGCAATTATGCAAAATTATCTGAGATGTGGCAAAAGATCTGTGTGGATATAACCATACAAAGATAATTGTCAATAGACTGATCCCTTGAGCATGGCATCATACCAGTCTCTGTCATTATTACTCACTCTACATTTGTCTAAGAATAAGTAGCTCCACAGGCTTTCAGTGCTATAAACTGTAATAAGCATATAAAATTAATTTGTTCCCAAGGACATCACACTGTCATGAACAGAATGAAATACCGAGTACATCTAAACAATTTATTTCTAGATATTAAACTTAATAGGCGATGAAATTTAACTAAAGAGTATCTTTTGAAGATGTAATTTATTGCTTAATCCTTTCTTCACTATTTAGATGAAATCCTTTCAGATTCTGATCTTTCCAAAGACATTTCCTCTGATGGTTCTTCTCATTATGAGGAAGCTTTTGCCCTTGGTGTTAAGTTAAACTAGCTGAAAATTCATCATTTGAACATAGGGTTTCTCTTCCATTTCTAGATGGGGGCATATTTAGGTTTGATGTACAAGCTACGCACATGATACGCAGGTGAATTTAACTGCAAAGACGTATTCAGAAATGAAACAAACATGTCTCAAAAGCAGTGTAAGACTGATTAATTTCAACAAATTACAGTGCATAGAGACTCCAAGACACTTCAAATAAGTCATGTTTAATGCCAATTGGAAGCCATAGTACTGATGTGTCAGTTGCAATTAACTTGCTCAATTTCGACAGAATTAAGCCATGACTAACATTATTGGATCGGGATCTTAAACTTCAAGAGATCCACTAAAATATTCTCTCTTTCCATCTCTTTCTCATTCATATCACCTTTTCAGAAGCTGCTGGTGATTAGAGCAGTAATAATGTTATTGGAACAGAAAAAAAGAGGGCTTAATTTAGAAGAAACTATTAGATTATGTGAGGGTATACATTTTGCCTCAATGGCAAAATGGTAGTTGAGAAGACAGCCTTTTAATACAATCTGCAGAATTCAGTAGATAATGTACCTTCAGGATCTTCCTTTGCTCTTAAATTCAGCTTCCAGTAGCAAACACCTTTGCTATCAAATTTTTCAGTGATTTCATTCATAATTATCTGGTTTGGAATGTGAAATTCTCCTGTTTGCAAGGGTTGGATGTATCACAGATAAGGCTGGGCTAAATCAGAGGAGTACACTCTGCTAAATGTATGAAGGCAGCTTTAAGAAAGGAGGGGGAAAGTGTACACATTCCCCCCAAAAAAATCCTGCTTAAAACAACTGCTGCTGCAACCCTTAAAGCCCTATAAGGCCTGGGACCAACATATCTTAAGGACTTCGTACTCCCGTATGAACCTACCTGGCCACTGTAGTCATCTTCAGGGGCCTTTCTTTAGGTGCCCCTTCCATCTGGGTGGCAACCCAAGAATGGAAAACTATTAAATTCTCCCCCCCCCCCGGGAAATCTGTCTATCCCTCTCTGTCGTTATCTTCCACCAGCTCATGAAGACTCCCACCTATTTTGTCTGGCATTTCCTCACTGGCTCTCCTTCGTGTGTATGTGTTTTAACTGTGTACGTGTTTTGTTGAATTGTATTTTTTTTTTCATTTTTCCTATTCTATTTCTTTGAAAGCTCACTCTAAATTTTTGATTGCTTGCTGCCTTGGGGACCCTAAGATGGGAGGAAAGGTAGCATTAGAATGTTTTAAATAAAAAATAAAAATAAATAGGTGCTATGTTCCAACTCACACAACCTTTAGGATCATCAAAAATTATCCTTAGTTTCTCTTACTTTGGTTGCAGTATAACTGCTTACCCAGCAGTTATGTGCCCAATTCTGTATAGGTCCATCTGCAGTCACACACACACATATATATAATTGCCTCAACACTACCAGAGGGTGCGTTCAGATGCGATGTTTGCAACGTTATAGGTGCCGGTTGCAATCGGTGTACTTACCGGCATTCAGACGGCGAACATCTGCCTTCCGTCCCTAACCGTTGTAAAGCGCTTTACACCGTTGCATTCTGCCACTAGGTCCCGAAGTGGTGGTATCCTGAGTGCAACGGTTGTAATCGGTTTACCTCCCCATCTGATCGCTCTCCAATGTTGCAGAGCCACTTCCGTTCAGAAGCCAGGGGCTTCCGATTTCCCCCCACTATTTTTTTTAAAAGGTAGGCGATATGCGCTTGGGCGAAGCTTCGCCCTGGCGTTTGTTTTTTTTAAAAAAAGAAAAGGTCCTTAGTTTACGTTTGCTCTTTAATGGGAGGCCAGTTTGCTCTTTAAACTTTAAACTTTGTGTGGTAGTTTTCTTTCTCCAATTCCTCTGCAAAGCTATCGAGAGGAAGCAAGCACGACGATGTTGCAATGCTAGCCAACTCGTCTCCATTTACAAAGACTTTAGGGGGGCGGGTGGGCGGGAGAGAAACAGCAGGGCTGTTAGTCTCCAGTCGTTTCCACGCAGTTGCTTCAGCAGCAACAAGTCTCCTGAGCTGGAAACGGAGCCGTTCCTGTCTTCCTGGCTGCGGGGATTCCTCCAGAGAGGAGCCGCCGCTGCCGTTCACATGGACTGCGGAAGGGCCTGGCAGTAAAATAGAGACGGATCTAAACAGACCCGGTGGCGGGGGAGCGGGAGGAGGGATTCAGCCCACCAGCCGCTTCGGAAAGCAGTTTACAATTAGCCTTTTAAAAAGGGCTGCTTTCAAACAGTCAGCTGGGACAGAGGAGGGCTTTTAACTGCGAGCCAGTTAAACTAAACTAAACTTTAAAGATAAGACGGGGTGTTTTGCACATGCACGAAGATCGCCATTCTGTGGATGGCTGCCTATGCGCATGTGCAAACTGAGTAAAAAAACACACAACAAACCGCCGATGCCCGCTGTGTGTGGACGGGCATACAGCGATGGGCTCCGCTGTGAGGGAGGTAAGTGTGATCGCGTTTCAGCCAGCATAAACTGCAACAGTTCCAACCGGAACAGTTTATGCCGGCTGAAACTCCCCGTCTGAACGAACCCAGAGAGTATTACCACAGCCTTCTATCATGATAGATTAATTGATATTGTGCTCCTGTTTTCTAGATGGATACCCCAAGAATGAAATTGTATACAAATGGAAGAAATCCTCAGTTGAAGTGGCAGATCCAGAATACTGGAGATTGTATCAGTTTTCATTTGTAGGTTTAAGAAATACAACTGATATCTCTCGTACTCATTCTGGTGAGGAATAACCTGGAATTTCCTTATATCAATTTCAAATGGAAGATCTTTGTTATGCATACTTCTGGACTCATACCACAGAGTATTTCAGCATGTTTGAAACTGTGTAATGAAAATGCAGTTGTTGTAGTTTTATTTGTTAGAAATTGAATGTGTGCACATTGGGTAATTTCTTTGCTTCCATTTTATCAGAGTACATTTTCCCAGTAGCAATTTTCATCCAGAGTAAGGTATCATTTGGGGAGGAAAGGCAAAATGAAATGTTTAGCGGAAAATCACTTGCATGGTATAATTGATTGTGAAATTCTTTTCTTGTAGGGGATTATGTTGTCATGACGATCTTCTTTGATCTGAGCAGACGCATGGGGTATTTTACGATTCAAACATACATTCCTTGCATACTGACTGTTGTTCTTTCCTGGGTCTCCTTCTGGATTAATAAAGATGCAGTGCCTGCAAGGACTTCCTTAGGTACCTGTGCTCTTCCAGTTCACCTGTACTTTAGTCATCGCACACATATATTCATTCATTTTATTACGGTCAGAGACCCATAGAAATCGCACACATATAGACATGAGCACCAGAAAGAAAATGAACCAGCGGTGCCTATCCTAAGCAGTGTTACACCCCTTTAAGTTCATTGACTTCAGCACACTTAAAAGTGTGCAACTTTTGCACTGCAAACGTCTTTGCAGTTAAAAAAATCAGAGACTGCCTTAGCAGTACAGTTTCTTCAGACAGCATGAAAAGAGTAATAATATGGAACATACCAAAGAGAGAGCATGAATCCACGATGTGCAACCTTGCCGTGTGAAATTATTTCATGGTATGTTGATTTATGGATGTTGTTCCAATTCCACCATCCAATTTTTTTCTTAATCAAAAGTCCATGTCGACAGATACAGAAGTGTCTGTTTTAACTGTTCCCCATGGTTGGCTATGGCCAAATATGTTCAGCAGTAGAATGATTGCTGTTTGAATAATGAAACCCTGTGTATACTATTCCATCTAGAATGCTGTATACATGAAGTAATTCCTCAAGCAGAAAAGCAGGTTTTCAACCATACCTGTATAACCCACTGTGGGGGGTAGGCTGGGAGGACACTGGTATGATTGTGCAATCTGCAGAAACGTGAAGGGAGTAACATCACACAAATGGCTTCCCACATAGACCATTTCTTGTGTGGTTTTATTTTCAGACAACCACCACAATGAACACAAGAATTAGCTGTAACTCGGGCATTTAATTTTCACTGTCTTCATCCCAGTTTATTTCAGGTTATTGAATTAAACTGTTGGGCATATTCTGTTGAGGGATGCCAGCCTCCAGTTGGGACCTGGGGATCCCTTGGAATTACACTTCATCTCCAGACTACAGACATCAGTTCCCTAGGAGAAAATGGATGCTTTGGAGAGGGGACTCTGGCATTGCACCCCACTGAGGTCCCTGTCCTACCCAGGCTCCATCCCCAAATCTCTAGGAGTTTCCCAACCTGGATCTGGCAACCCTACCCTCCCATCCCCCACTGGGGGCCAGAGGGGAGGCCAGCTACCCTATAGTCATAGGTTAAAAATGGTGGTATGGCAGGCTCATATGACCAGGCTAATAGAACATTGGTGCACTTGACTTGCTCACCAACAACACTTTCCAATAAACAGGACAGATGGACTCCCATTCTAGCTGTATCTGAAGAGATGAGCAGTGACTCATGAAAGCTCATACTCTGCCACATATTTTGTTAGTCTTTAAGGTGCTACTGGACTCTTGCTGTTTTGTACTGTCACTAGCAACAACTTGGCAAATTTGAATACTAAATAATACTCTCAAAGAATAACATGGACTTCAGTGGATTTGAAAGGGTATAGCTCTGCTTAGGATGGCGCTGTAAATCTGCCAGCTTAATTTACTATGGTATTTATGGTTTTCACTGCCAATGTACTATGGTGTTCACTGCTTTTATTTATTTATATATCTAACTTCCTTTATCATTCACCTTTCTCCCTGAAACTCAAGGCGAATTCCAAAAGTATAATGCAGTGTAATTTCAGCCACAAGACCCTAAAAAAGTGGGTTTATAACAAAAGCACCATAAATTATAATGCAATAGTAATAAAACAATCCTCAGATTAAAAGTACAAAATTCAAATAATATAGAGCAGATTATTTTCAAAATTACCTGAAGGCTTTCTGGAATACAACTATCTTGATATAAGTGACATTTACATAAATACAGTATATAAATAATATATAGCATAAATCCAACGTTGCCTTGAATAAGTTTGAAGCTTGTATTCAAAAATTCACTTTAACATCGAAACCTGTTCTTGTGTAAAATGTTGCCTACAGGTGGTTAGTCCAGAGACAGAATGCCAAACCATGTTGTGGTGCTACTTGAAGGAGCACACAGTTTGGAGCTGTTTTGCAGTCCTGGTTTGGAGAGAAAACTCAACCCAGAATCCTAATATAAAAGCTGATTGTGGTTTGCGCTAAAGACGAATTGAATGGGAGTGGATGAACACATCACTCATTGAGATAGTGGTTTGGCATTGTGTCTTGAACAAACTCAATGACTCGAATTTCAATTTCTTAACGGTAAAAACCAACAACAAAAAAGAATGTGGTGGGGGAGAGAAGAAAAATTTCAGCCCAGAACAGACAAGGTAACCAAAAAGGTGGGGGGGGGGAGAGGAAAACAATCCTCATATATGAATGTCAGTCACAAAAAAGCTAAAATTATATCCCAAAAACTTTAAATTACATTGTAAATACTTAAAAGTTGTGCATCAGAATCCATCATATATAGGTTACATATATAGGTACCCTAGTATTAAAAAAAAACACCTTTTGAGTAAGATTGCACTTGCGCACATGGGGATGTCACATACTTACAAACATCTTTCCTATGACCAGTTACAAATATAAATAACATAAGATACAGGGTGGACCAAACCAAATGCATTTCAGCCATGGTTTATATTTGTACAATACACACCATACAGTGTTTTTGTAAAAATTACAACATGCCTGAGCAAAGCACTGAACATGCAGATGTAATTTTTTTTACATGGTTTAGGTATCTTTCATTGTTAATTAGGACCATCAGAGGTAGCTTTCCAGATAGTTGATGTCAGTGGTCCAAATTTCTCTATGAGCCAGGTCAGGATAGAACATTGCCCAATGGTATGTATAGCTGCATACAGGAAACCAAATGCATGGCTGAAGTTTTTGGAATATCATTTTTAGCTTTTTTTTTTCTATCTTTTATGTTTCCACATAAAAGTCTTTTTCCCCCAACCTTTTTGGCTAACTAGACTTTAATTTCTTTCCACTCACCCGCTGACAAAAGTAACCCAATTAAAGTATCACAGATCATGGTTAAAACAATACTACATGTATGTTTCTGTGGTTTATACAGCCATGCCTCCACAGTCCATGGTAGTGCGTGCCTTGTAGATCCACAGAAATGGCCTGTTGTGTCTTCTAGAATCTTGAGATGCAAATATTCCTAAGATTTCTCATGATGGGAACCCCCCCCCCAAAAAAAATCTTTCTGTTATTTCTGAACAGGCATCACCACCGTATTGACGATGACCACACTGAGTACAATTGCAAGGAAGTCTCTTCCCAAGGTGTCTTACGTAACAGCAATGGACCTTTTTGTCTCGGTGTGTTTCATTTTCGTGTTTGCTGCCTTGATGGAGTATGGCACCTTGCATTATTTCACCAGCAACAGAAAAGGAGCCAAGAAGAATGACAAGAGAGTAAACAGGAAACCTGTGGTAAGTGCAAAAGCTGAGTGAAATGTTGGGAAGAGCAAGACTGAGAAGAGAATGTTCTAGCAAAGCAACACTGATCCTTGGGGGAGCTTTTCTAAACCCTGACCCAAGGAAGCCTGAAAATAGTTAACAGGTGGTGCTACAGAGACCCCAGAGTTCAGCCTCGATTTGGGAGGGAGCTCATTTATCAGACTAAAGACCAAAGGGTATAATGGGCGGAGCCCATATTTCTTGGCTGAGTGAACAGGTTTGTGGGAAGGAGCACACAGGCCTCTCACTTCCTGGCTTGGTGCTATCTGCAGGGTAAAACAGGATTCTGTTGTGCTCTATGGCAGTGTTTCCCAACCTGTGGGACAGGACCCAAAAGTGGGCTGAGGAGCCTCTAAAAGTGGGTTGCAGGCCAGCCCTTCCTAGAAGACGAAGTGATTGGATTTATACCCCGCCCTTCACTACCAAAGGAGTCTCAGAGTGGCTTACAGACTTCTTTCCCTTCCCCTCCCCACAACAGACACCCAGTGAGCGAAGTTCCCACTAAGCTGTGGAGTCTTGTGAGCAAAAATTCTACTCTGTGAGCCAATGGCCTTAAAGTTGTGAGCGAGCTATTTGGCTGCTGCATAAATTCGTTTGCTCTGGAGCCATCCTTCCTGAGCTAAGATAAGAATGTGTGAGCCAGAGGCTAAAAAAACTGTGAGCTAGCTCACACTAACTCAGCTTAGAGGGAACACTGCCGGTGAGGTAGGTGGGGCTGAGAGAGCTCTGACAGAAACTGCTCTTTTTCAAGAACAGCTGTGCCAGAACTATGGCTTGCCCAAGGTCATCCAGCAGGTGCAAGTGCAGGAATGGAAAGAAACCCGTTTCTTCCAGATTTGAATCTGCACTCCTAACCACTACACCAAACTGGCATCTCCTACCCTTTGCTTCCCTTCTCTTTCTTTTCTCCTCACCAACTTCTCACATTCTCATCTCTGCCTCCCTCTTTGTGACAATAATGAGGGCGGAAAGGCCATCTAGCAACTAGTAGCCACACGGTAGTGGCAGAAAGAAAGGGGGGAGATTGGAGAGTAGCATTGCGGTCACACACACTAAATAATCCCCTTTCCACCCACTTTCCATGCACTTTCCAACTGGATTTTGCCAGTTCACACAATAGAGATCCAGTTTGAAAGTGGTTTGAAAGTGGATTATCTAGCGTGTGTGACCGCAGCCTAGGTAGGAGCTATTCAGCATGCTGTGGAAAAACCAGAGGTGGATAGAAAAGAGGTGTGGGAGGGGGCCTTCATCCAGGGGCTGTTCCTGCAGCAGCCCAACCTCTTGCTTAGCCCACGGCAGCACCTCATTGCTCTCTGCCTTCTGTGGGAGACGTAGCCCACGGAGCCCCTTGCCGGTGCCGCCAACCTCTTCCCCACCATCTTCACATCTAGACTCAGCACACCCCAAGCAGCCCTCCTTAAACTCCAGCTCTGCTCCAGCTGGCAACTTATGGCAACAGGGGTCATTTGCCATTGCCTGCCTCTGCATAGCAACCCTATTGTTGGTGGTTTCCCATCCAAGCACCAGTCAGAGCTGGCCCTGCTTAGATTCCAAGATCTAAAAAGACTGGCTAGGCCTCTTTTTGCAAGCCTCCTTCTGCTGCGGCAGAGAGTGGACGAGACGGGAGGCTAAGGATTTTAATGAATCAATCCACGCAGCATCTCACCATCCCTCCAAACGGCACCCCCTCCCCGCCATCTCTTGGGCTTGTGTTTCGTTAGGAGAACAAGACCCTCTGCTCATGCAAACAGCAAACCGAAAATATCTACGAATCAGCATTTTGCTTCGTGCCCAGTTGAGTACTGGGGAAGACAACTCTGACATTTATAAATCATGTATGCGTTTCTAACAATTTGTGACATTGTGATAAATGCCAAAACAAATGGGAAACATATTTTATTAATAAAATGCGGTCCTGCTCTGTCACTTGGATTTCATGTAGAGTGGCATGCGTACAGGTGGGTCGGGTGGTAAAATGCACCCTCTCTTGGGCAGCCAAGCAGAGAACAATTGACTCATTCAGCCTCATGGCTTTCCCTCAAGAGAGCAGCAGCACTTGCTCAAGCCTAGCTCCAAGTTCACCAAGGCCGTTGCTGCTCTCGTGCACTCTTTTCCCACTCTGGAAAAGCTATGCTGGGAAAGCCCCCCCCCCATGCATCACTGCTGATGCTTTCTTCAGTGTCGGTGCAGCGGCTGACCCTGCCTACTCTGTCCTGTGACCTGCTGTACGGTGGCCCGTGGGGCCCACCCACATAGCACGTTTTATCCCACCTTCCTCCAAGAAGCCGAGGCTGCTGATATGGCTCTCCCTTCCCCTTTCCATGTTATCTTCACAACAGCCCTGTAAAGTATGCAAATTTGAACCTAGCTCTAATCATGAATTTCCCTAATCAGGAATTGGAACCTAGTCCACCTAGCCCTAATCAGTCACTCCATCCATGACACCACACTGGCTACATTGTCCCCTTTTGAAATAAAACGTTCTGGTATGTAGCTGGCAAGCTTGGAGGGGTGGAGGTCTAGAACAGATGGGAAGTTAGGGGGCAGTGCCTGGCATTTAGGAGCCAAGGCGAGGGTGGAGCCCACCCAGTCGTTTTAGGAGGGTTTAGGGGCAGAGCCAAAGGGCTTTTTTTAAAAAAAAGATGCATGTGTAGAACCCAGCTGTCTGTTCCCATAAGCTTCACAGCTAAAAAATTGGTGGGGCCAACTCTGGATTCAACTCGTTTGTTCCTTCCTACCAGGTTTTCACAAGCTGGGGAAATAACTGATGTGTAGTTGTACCCTATTATATGCATACAACATGCAAACCATGGAATAGCTCTGTACCTTTAATACTCCCAAATGAAATGCAAGACCAGGCTGTTGCAGCATCTCCCACCCTGGTCCTTCTGTTTGCCCTTACCTGCTGTGCGGCACACCTGAAGTCCTGATTTTACATCCAGTGGGGTAGATAACTGGTTCAAAGGAGAGATTGGAGATGCTGCATCTCCTGGTGGTCAGTTGGGAGACCTGGAACAAATCTCTTGAGCTGCAACTCTAGGAGAAGATGGCTTTATGGTGCCTCCCCCATGAAGCTTGTCTGTTACCTCTCTTACATTCATTTAGGCACCAAGCTAAAGCATTCCTTCTTATCTTGGCTTTTAACTATGGGCTTTCAGATATTTTCTGGGCAGCTTCTGACACAGGGATCATTTTATCAACATCCTTTGAGGTTCCTTGGGGTATATTATATGTCATTGTTATGCCCTGTTCTGTTGCAGTGGCATAATTGGCTGTGTTTCAGAGGTTTGGTTTTTAATGCGTTTGTTTTATTTATTTATTTTAAAAATATACGACCTCTCCAGGAAGCTGCTGATGTGGCTTTTAAAATAAAAATAATAAAAACAAAACTTGAAATGCATTAATTAAAACCCAGAATTAGGGGGGGGGGGAACAGCTCAGCAATAACACAAAGACCATAAAAAAGACCACACACTGCTTAACATAAGAACATAAGAGACGCCAATGTTGGATCAGGCCAAAGGCCCATCCAGTCCAACACTCTGTGTCACATAGTGGCCAGAAATACCAGGTGCCATCAGGAGGTCCACCAGTGGGGCCAGGACATTAGAAGCCCTCCCACTGTTCACCCCCCATAGCAGTTCCCAATGAAAATAGTGTTTAAAAAATCAAGCCCTTAATTAAAAGCCTCAGGGAACAGAAATGTTTTGACCTGGCACCTAAAAGAAAGCAAGGTAGGTACCAGGAAATCCTCAAGGGGGAGAGTGTTCCAAAGGGAGGTGCCACCACTGAAGAAGCCCTGTCTCTAATTGCTGCCCATTTCGCATCTGATGGTGTGAGCACAGCAAGAAGGGCCTATGGGCAGATCTTAACTGGCAGACTGTTTTATTATTATTAACAAAATTTATATCCCGCCTTGCTGCCCTTACAAGGACTGCAAAAGGAGCTAACAATTCAAAATAAACATGATCAAAAATAAGGGTTTAAAATATACAGGATAAATATATACAAAATAATAAAATCAAAACCCCTCTCAAACATACATCATTAAAAATTATTTTTAAAAGAGTTAAAATACATACAAAACAGGTTAAAAAGGTAAAGGCTTCCCTTGCTCGAAAGCCAGTCCAGTCAGACTCTAGGGGGTGGTGCTCATCTCCGTTTCCAAGCTGAAGAGCCAGCGCCATCCGAAGACGTTTCCGTGGTCCTGTGGCCGGGCATGACTCAACACCGAGGTGCACGGAACGCTGTTACCTTCCCACCGAAGCGGTACCTATTTATCTACTTGCAATTTCTTGCTTTCGAACTGTTAGGTTGGCAGGAGCTGGGGCCAGAGACGGGAGCTCACTCCATCATGCGGCACTCGGGTCTCGAACTGCCGAGCTACCGACCTTCTGGTCTACAGCTCAGCGTCTTAACCTCTGAGCCACCTAAAATCATTGGTTAGGAAGGAGGGATCATTGGGGGAATGCCAAACAAGTCCCAGAGCTTTGGTCCCTTGACCAAGGAGGCCCTCCCTTGACCAAGGTCACCCCCCACCTGAGCTTAGAAGGGAGGGTACCCAAAGCGTGGCCTCCGAAGATGACTGTAATGGCCGGATGGGTTCATAAGGGATTCGGTGGTCATTCAGATATGTTGGTCCCAAACAATATAGGGCTTTCGAGGTCACTTGTGCCCAGAAACAAATTGGAAGCCAGTGTAGACAGGCCAAGAGTGAAATAGTATAGTCCCTACAACCCACTCCAGTCCAAATCCTGGCTGCAGTGTTCCCTATCAATTGAAGTTTCCAAATACTTTTCAAGTCTTTAATGGTTTTATTAGTTATAAGCCATCTGGAGCAGGTTTTTGGAGAGATGGCATATAAATTTTCTAAATCAAGAGCCAGTTAGGTGTAGTGGTTGAGTGCAGACCAGTGTTCCCTCTAAGCTGAGTTAGTGTGAGCCAGCTCACAGTTTTTTAGCCTCTGGCTCACACATTTTTGTCCTAGCTCAGGAAGGATGGCTCCAGGGCAAACTAATTGATGCCGTAGCCAAATTGCTCACTCACAACTTCAATGCCAGTAGCTCAGAAAGTAGAATTTTTGCTCACAAGATTCCAGAGCTTAGAGGGAACATTGATAGACTCTAATTTGGGAGAACCAGGTTTGATTCCCCACTCCTCCACATGCAGCTGCTGGAGTGACCTTGAGTCAGTCACAAGTCCTCTCAGAGCTGTTCTCTCAAGAGCAGTCCTCAGAAGAGCTCTCTCAGCCCCACCTTCCTCACAGGGTGTCTGTTGTGCAGAGGGGAAGGGAAAGGAGATTGTAAGCCGCTCTGAGACTCCTTCAAGTTGTGAACGGCGGGGTATAAATCCAATCTCCTTTGGGCTGTGTTGGTTGAAACTGCCCTTATTGTGGGGAGGAAGCGTTTTGGAGAGGTCAGTCCTGTTCCTTGCTGAGAATGTTGTGAGAGGTCCTTGCTGGGTTCTGAAGCTACAGAGGTTGCGCATAGTGTGTTCTACTTTTTTGTATGCTTATTTTGGACATTATTTTTTTACAAAAAACAACCCAATTATTAAATAGTTAATAATTATACACTAGAACTAAAGAACTGGTTCAAAGATACAGTTTCTGCCAACCTTTACTCTTCCCTTTTTCTTTAGCTATATATTAGTGAGCACAGATGCTTTGTCTGTCATTCTAGTCTTTTTGACATTGGTGGTGGTGGTGGTGGAAAGTGCCGTCATGTCTCAGCCAATTTATGGTGACCCCGTACAATTGTCAAGGCAAGAGACATTTCAGAGGTGTTTTGCCATTGCAGGTCTCTGCGTCATGACCCTGGTATTCCATGGTGGTCTCCCATCCAAATACTGACCAGGGCTGACCCTGCTTCGCTTCCGAGACCTGATGAGCTCAGGCTAGGCTGGGCTATCCAGGTTAGGGAGTTTTTGATGTTACAGACAAATTTTTACATGCGGCAACTGCAGTGTTCCCTCTAAGCTGTGGAGTCTTGTGAGCAAAAATTCTACTTTGTGGGCTACTGGCATTAAAGTTGTGAGCGAGCGATTTGGCTGCTGCATAAATTAGTTTGCCCTGGAACCATCTCTCCTGAGCTAAGATAAAAATGTGTGAGCTGGAGGCTAAAAAACTGTGAGCTGGCTCACATTGACTCAGCTTAGAGGGAACACTGGCGGCAAGGTATCCGGCTGCTGAACTGCAGGAATTTTCTTTCTCTTTGGGGACAGCAAGTTGTCTACACTGCTCGCTGAGCTGCTAACAGCTGCTTTCTCACTTCTGTGAGTCTGATCTTCCAAAAAGACACACACACACACACACGGAACATAATAAACATTTAATAATCCCCAAAGGGCAAAGGTAACTAAAATATTAATGCCCAGCATATCATTAGAAAATAGATACATTTAGTCATCTATAAATAAATAAGATGTGACTCCTTGTTACTACAAGGTGGAGATTTTTATGAAGTTCCTGAGCATGATAACAGAATGACGGGATTCTTAAACAGGTCTGCAAAGAGTGTTCTCAAACAGAAGCGTGAGGAGAAGAAGCAAAGGATTAGGACAGAGCAAGATCTGAGATTTAAATCACTGTACGGTGGCTCAAGTGGTTAAGACGCTGAACTGCAGGCTGTGGAAGGTTGGTAGTTCAGCAGTTCGAGACCCGAGTGTGCCGCATGATGGAGTGAGCTCTCGCCTCTAGTTCCAGCTCCTGCCAACCTAGCAGTTCGAAAGCAAGAAATTGCAAGTAGATAAATAGGTACCACTTCGGTGGGAAGGTAACAGCGTTCCATGCGCCTTGGTGTTTAGTCATGCCGGCCACATGACCACGGAAACGTCTTCGGACAGCGCTGGCTCTTCGGCTTTGAAACGGAGATGAGCACCGCAACCCTAGAGTCTTACTCGACTGGCTTTCGAGCAAGGGAACCTTTACCTTTACATTGTGTTACTTCCCAATGCTGAAGCAAACATTTAAAACAAACAGTTCACCAAATTTGCAATTTCCAGATTATGTGCCATCAGAATTAAAAATAATGGATCACATCCTACCACACCGCTCAGCTACGGGTGGAGGAGTCTTCTGCAGAAGGAAGAGTTTCATGCTAGCTGAGTAGAGCAGTAGGTTACACCCCAGTCATTTATTATGATTGCCACCATAAACATTGGTTATTTCTAGGGTTGCCCTTTGCCCAGCACTAGTGGGAGAACCCCCAGTGGTATGCCCTCATCCCCCATTGGCACGCAAATGGCGGGAGAAGAATGGGGAAAGGGGACATCAAACAACACCATATCATTTCTGGTTGAAAAGAAGGAAGTGATGTCACTGCATCACACAGCACTCCAGGAATCCTCCCGATCTTCGTGGTAGCAGCTATAGAGATCAGGAGGATTCCTGGAGCGTCATGCAGTGTAGTGCCATCAATTCTGTTTTTTTTTTATGTTTTTTTGGCCGGGAACAACGCTTCAGCAAGTGTTGATGCCTGTCTTCACCCCACTCCCACCCTGATCCTCCTGCCACTTGCCAGCCAAGGACTGGCAAGGCAACACTCATTGTTTCACAGCTTGCTGGTTTTCTGAGCCAACTCCCTCCCTCTTCAGTTTTTTTATTGTACTTTTCTAGTGTTTGAAATCCCCATCCATTTGTCAAGCCACTTTGCCTCCCTTTTCAGTTCCTCCTGAATATTTAGTTCTATAGCAAAATGTTTCCTTAACAACCGAAAAGATACCTTATTGTTCCTTCACAGGAATCTCTCCTGCTTATTTGCAGTACTTAGTTGGGGGCTCACATAACTGAATGTTCCTCTGTATGCTAAAAAAAATCCATAAACATAGAAAACTAGCATCACAGGCATATGGCTAGGGCATTGCTGTTCTGACATCCTAATTCTCTGTGTGCAAACGATTTTTTGGAATGACAAAGCATTCAGTCGTGATCCCCTGCCTTCAGTCTGAAATGGTATACCCCTTACACAGGTTTTAGCAGGGGTGCCCATTCATGTAACTAATTTTGACCCAAACAAACAGACTGTGTTGTTTAATTATTGTAAGCCACCTTGCACCAAAAGGGAAGGCAGGATACAAATGCTTTAATTAATAAAAATGTGGCATTCATAAATACTGAGATAAGATTATTAATCCTCTCTGTATTGGGCGCCATCTTGCTGCAACTTTCTGTTTCAGTTGCATGAAACAATGAGAGGAGGGGGTCATTCGACAGAATGTAACTGATAGGGATGCTGTCCAACCGGAAGAGTTCACCAAATTCCTGCCCAACAGGATGATATGAATGGGAGTTTTTGTGTATATTGCCCACTTTACAGTAATGCTTATACCATTTCAGGTTTAGACAGGGATTTCTGATTCTATAGGATCAAAGATCCTGTTTCTATGACACATTTATTCTCTGGTGCTGTGCTGTCCCTTCTTGTTAGGCAGCCATGTTTATCCTTCAGCTATCATGAGGAAAACCTGATTTTTGTGAAGACCACTGAATCTGAAATAATTGTTGTTTACCATACAGTATGCCATCTTAAGTACTGAAAGACCACTACTACCACTAGCACTTAATTGTCAGATTGTGTAATATTTTAATGTTTTAACTTTTGTATATGATTTTATGGTACTGGTACCAATTAATGTCAGTCGCCCGGGGCTTGCTCGCGGGAAGGGTGAGGTATAAATTGAAGAAATAAATAAACAGTGAATAAGGGTGGGTGGGGCTATTACTTGTTTAGGGTGAAAAAAATGCTTTGACCTGGCCTTACATATCGACACCTGGCAAAATAAAATGTAGGAGAATTAAATATACAGAATAGCCATAAAACCAGGTGGAAAAGTCTTAAATATAACTGGCATGAGAGAATGGTATTGACTTTACCCAGTATCACATGAGTTTGCTGTCATAGTGGGTTGGATCTAGACTTTTCTGCTGAATCTCTTCCAGGTCCTCTCCTCACAGTAGCTATATGGCTTTTGTCTACATGGATCCCACAATCCTCACCATAGCCTTTTGTGTAGTCAAAAGGGGTTCCCTTCTCCCTCTTTGGAAAATCTGGCAGGATTCAGCTCAGTTTTTGTTTGAATCCACAAAAAGAAACTGACCATGGCCCCGGTCACACAGCAAAGTTGCTGCGGGAGAGGCACAGAAGGTGGGCGGATTATCCGGGCGCGATCACACCCCAACATCTGGGAAGTGGAGCGCACCTGTGGCTTACCGCCGACAATGCGCATTTAAAAACTAGTACCTCCAAGGTACTAGTAAACGTTTGCCACAGGCTGTCTCCAGACCCCCGTGGTGTGATCGCGCTGGCGCACGGCATTCCCCTCCGGTCCCTTGTTTACCCGCTGGCGCCGAGGGAAGGACCCGTGCTGTGCCACCAGCGCATCTGATCACGTAATCATGGATCAAACTGCGCCAGGGCAATTAGCCACGCCTCCCACCCGCGATATCCGGCCCGTGTGCCTGGGGCCCATAAATGGCTGCCAGGAAGAGGTATTGTGGAACTTGGAGAGGGGGGGAAAACACCTCACGTTGAACAAATTGGTTTCTCTCAGAGGGTCTGTTGGGTTAACCGAACAGTGCTGACTTCAGTTGCTTGAAGACCTAAATAGATTGTATAGATAGCAATCTTATAGTTTATTGATATGGGCATTCTTTTACATTTGGCTGCTGAGGCATTCTACTTGTCTCTGATCCCAAAGTTTTTCTGTAATGCCTACAATTCACTTAAAGGAATTAGATTCTTTCAGCCAACAAGATATAATTGTTTAGTAACCGAAATGTCAAAAACAGGCCCTATCAGGAACTTTTATTTCTTTACACGATGAGCAATTATCTGCCCGTTCTATTATAATGTGTCTAAGTGTTGCATTTTAACAACATTGCTGATGGTAATTGGCTCAATTAGATCCTAAATGTTACCAGGAATGCTGAAAAAGCTGCTTGTGCTGAAATACCAATTTAAAATTTAATCATACAATTTCAGCAACTTTTGTTGAAGCTTTTGAATAATTCCATGGGCTGCTGGGTACTGTACCCTTTCAGCTCCATTACATGAACCCCAGCAGGCTACACAGATATTGATGTGAGGCCCAGCCACCATGTTGGAGAAATCAAACGTCCATCCATTAGCCAAAGTAGGTTCTTGGGTCGAATACCATGACTCCCTGAAAGTATGTGGCTCTGTATGCTAGTTCTTTGCATTTATATGACAACATATTCACAGGTCCTGATATGCTCTGGGGTTTGTGCCGCACCTTTCCAAAATGTGATCTTGCATGATGTGTATTGGTCAGATTTTATCGAATGTGTGTTGAAGCCTAAAGTGCCTTAAGTAGTTGTGCTTTACATACTGAAACTGGACTATCTGATACACCCAGTGACTGAAACTAAGTTATTGTGAACAAAGTCCTTATTCACCTCCCACCTTGGGTCTCTGTTCCCAGTTAACCGCCAGCCTCTACTAGAACTACACATACATACAATACAATAATTCAGGCTGTTGTGGTGTTTTCTCCTTAGATGTTTAAATTTAGGAACCATATCATCACCACAAAGAATCCTGGTTTCTCTTCAGATCGTATACATCTTTCACCTTTTACCATCACAAAGAATCAGGATTCACAAAGGATCCTGAACCCCTGCATAATCCCCATGAAGAGGTCAACACGGCTGATTGATTGTAAAAACGTGGGGACATTATAGTAAAGAAGTGTTTACAAAAATACATTGGATCTTTTGTCTTATTGAAAAGGTGTGAGCCTGCACTGAGGGGGGGGGGAGGGTTGGGGCCTTTCTGATTATGATTTCAGTTTTCACTACCATACTAGGTGAGTAAGTGTAGATAGGTAAAGGTAAAGGTTCCCTTGCTTGCAAGCCAGTCAAATCCGACTCTAGGGTTGCGGTGCTCATCTCCGTTTCAAAGCCGAAGAGCCAGCGCTGTCCGAAGACGTTTCCGTGGTCATGTGGCCGGCATGACTAAACACCAAGGCGCACGGAACGCTGTTACCTTCCCACCGAAGTGGTACCTATTTATCTACTTGCAATTTCTTGCTTTCGAACTGCTAGGTTGGCAGGAGCTGGAACTAGAGACGGGAGCTCACTCCATCATGTGGCACACTCGGGTCTCGAACTGCTGAACTACTGACCTTCCACAGCCTGCAGTTCAGCATCTTAACCACTTGAGCCACCGCAGTGTAGATGCCTTATTTCGGCACGGATGAATGGACCATGGCCCCTGAGGAAGGAGTCCAAGCCCTATTTAGCAGGGGTGAACTAGAATCATCTGGACCCATGGAAGGTTATGTTGCCAAGGATTTAGGTCTTCCCCCTGAGTCAATGCCATCTATATCAGTGAACCTCATTTCCCTTCAGCAGACACCTTTGCCTCGCTTTAATTTGGAGGACTGGAGAGAAGCCCAACACCAAGGTGCAGAGATAAAGAAGGTTCTTCCTTTTCTTCAGAGGACCAGTAGGCACCTGCCTTGTACAGTACTTTCTTCCTTGGAAGCTGGCCTTAAAGATAATTGATGGGGTATTATATAATATTAGACCCAGTAAATGGGCAGCCTAGACTTTGCAACTGATACTACCTCGATGATATAAATTGGCAGCAATAAGAGTTCTACATGATGACCTAGGATATCTGGATGCTGAAAGAACACTGGACCTCCTCAGAAGGCGATTTTATTGCCCTCAGATGGCTAACGATGTTGCCAGGAAATGCGCAACCAGTGCCTGGTATGTTCAGCGAAAGACCCTGCCTGCTCAAGTAGACTTCTTTGAGAGTATTCACACAACAGGGCCTAAGGCGCTGGTGTGTATTGATTCTTTTTGCCTGTGGAGTCAGATAGTAGAAACTATGGAACCTATGGAAACTATGGAACTCAGCAGCCAGTTTGGTGTAGCGGTTAAGTGCGCAGACTCTAATCTGGGAGAACCGGGTTTGATTCCCCACTCCTCCACTTGCACCTGCTGATGTGACCCTGGGTCAGTCACAAACTCTGGCACAGCTGTCCTTGAAAAAGAGCAGTTTGTGTCAGAGCTCTCTCAGCCCCACCTACCTCACAGGGTGTCTGTTGTGAGGAGGGGAAGGGAAAGGAGTTTGTAAGCCGCTCTGAGACTCCAAGTGAAGGGCGGGGTATAAATCCAATCTCTTCTTCCTCTTCTTCTGTATTGTTGGTGACAAACCATTTTACCCACTACTCCCAGGCCTATACCACCAGAGATCAGAGGGCCAGCACTGTTGCCAAGGCACTGTGGGAAAAATTCTTTACTGTATATGGGCTACCGGTTTGCATCCATTTGGATTAGGGCCCTGATTTTGAAAGTTGACCACGAAAGGAAGTGTTGAGTTTGGCAGGGATTACAAAGTCAAGAATGACCCCCATCACCCTCAGGGCAACCTACAGTCAGAAAGATTCGATTATACTCTGCTCAACATGTCGGGGACCCTGCAACCCGAACAAAAGACAAAATGGAGTCAACATATAGCTTTACATGCTTACAACGCAACTTGCGATGACTCCACAATTTATTTATTTTTATTTATTAAGATTTATTTATTTATTAAGATTTATACCCTGCCCTCCCCGCAGAGCGGGCTCAGGGCGGCTTACAAGGGGCAAAGCCCATATAAAACAGATAAAAGCAATAAAACAATCATGACAGTTAATAAAATCATACTCAGTTTAAAAAGATGGTCTCCAGATGGTTCTCCAAGGTGATGTTATCCTGTAGCTCAACCAGGTAAATCCAGTGGCCACGCAGAAAGTACACCATACTTTCTGATGTTTGGGAGAGAGCCTAGACTTCCAGTAGATCTGTGCTTCAGTGTGTCTGGGGATGGAGATGATGTGCGGATTCATCTACAATATGTGGAAAAGATGAAGCAACAATTGCAGGAGGCCTATCGGCCAGCCACAGCAACTACCCGGAAAAGCACCAATTGCAGCAAACATTTCTATGATGCCCGCATGCAGGCACATGAATTCCTACAAGGGGACTGGATACTGATCAGAAACCTGGGCCTCCCTGAAAAGCAAAGTTGTCTGACAGATGGAAGGCACTGCCATATGTTGTAGTAGGCAACCTGGGAATGTTGCCAATCTATAAGGTCAAGACCAAAAATAATGATGGGCCTGTGAAAACCCTTCACAGAAATCACTTGCTTCCAATTAGACAGCTGCAAGCTATACCTGAAGTGGAATTATCAGGAGTCCAACATCAGGCTGAAAGGACAATAAATACTAACCAGAAACTGAGAAGATGGAGGAACCTGCCAGCTCAGCATCTGCATATTGGAGAAAACAATGATACCTCTGAATCAGAGGATGACGGGTTACAGGGACCAGCCTTGGGGAATGAGATGTGGCCTAGGCAAGTAGATCTGCTGGACAGGGTGCCCCAAGTGATGCAACCAAAGGGAGCAGTGTGCCCTGCCCTCTAAATGTAGAAGGAGAGCCATTTATACCAGGGGTACATCTTCCCCCAATGTTATCTGCAGCCTCGAATGATTTTGCTGATACCAATCATCTTGAATCTACCATGAGTGACTCAGGGGCTGATTCTGCCATGACCACTGATGAAATAACTCCTCTGCCCAGTACAAGCCACAAGAATGACACTATTAACTCTCACGCACAGGCTGTGGCTTCCTCAGAAACTGTGGCAGAAGGTTCCAGTGTGTCTGTATGACTGTGTCTAGGGATCGATCCCATGCACTGACCCAAAGCCCAGTCAGGGAGGAGGTCATGGTTTCACCTCCTATTAGCAGATCAGTCGGGGAAATACGGCCTGTCAGCACACTGACTTATTGCTGGATATTTAGCAGAGTGAATATAGCGCAGTGGAATAATCATCACAAACACATGTGTGTTTAGCGTCTAAGAAAAATAACTTACTAGAAAACATAGGGAAAGGGGGGAAAACAACAGCCTAACTCTTCTTTCTAGTTTGTTGTCATCACTGAGTCTCCTTGCTTCCCTATGTGTGTGTCATTTACCCTGAGAACAAAGGAGCAGAAGTTTCCCCCCAAAGGCTCCACCCCTTGCATTCGTGCAGAATATCTCCAATAAATTAATTAGCCAATAGTCAATCTTAAGATCACCTCATTAAAAATAAGACCTCTCCCTTATTGGTGGGAAGACTCTACTCAACACCTAATTGGTTCTATGCTAAACTTGTTTACAAGCTTATCTTAACCCCTTCATGACTGAAGGGATGACACTTGCAAAACCCAACACTTATGATAAACTTGGTGTTTCCAGTTATGTTCCTGTCACTGAAAATGTTTGTTACTGCCCTGAGCTGGATAGCCCAGGCAAGCCCGATTTCACCAGATCTCAGAAGCTAAGCAGGGCTGATTCGGGCAAGATCTTGGAAGGGTGATCTCCAACGTGGGACCAATGTTCTTTCTAAGCTGAGTTATTGTGAGCTAGCTCACAGTTTTTTAGCCTCTGGCTCACACATTTTTGTCTTAGCTCAGGAAGGATGGGGCTCCAGAGCAAACTAATTTATGCAGTAGCCAAATTGCTTTTTAATGCCAGTGGCTCACAAAGTAGAATTTTTGCTCACAAGACTCCATAGCTTAGAGGGAGCATTGGGTGGGATGCAGAGGCAGGCTAATCAAGCCACCTCTCTGGAAAATGTCCAAGCCCACAGTAGGGGGTCGCCAGAAGAAAAAGAAAGAAAATGTTTGTTACTCGCATTTGGGCATGGATAGATGCAGTTTAAATTTGATATACCACTCTGATAAGTTACAGTTTGCTGAATGGCAAACAAAAGTTTTGATGGGGGAAGAATATAAACCTGTACTGGAAAAAAAAAGGTTTGGGACCTAGATCTGATCAGTAGACTGCAGATACTTAGATAGACCTTAGGTCAGACCAGATTAGCAGATAGTTGATGTGTACATAGACTTGTGTTAATTTGCATGTTTAGCGAAGGCTCATGGGGCATGCTTTTGAAAGCGCCATCATGACACTGAGAGGTGGTATAAAGCAGGACTGGGCTAGCTGAAAGGACAAGAAGAGTAGATTGATTGAGAAGCACTGAAGGTAGTGCTCTGTGAAGGGCAAAGCGGTGGCACAGTGGTTATATCCCACTGTCTTAACATCTGAACTGTGTTAGCTCGAGCCCCGCGCTGCTGTGAGCAGCCAGCCTGTTGTCCCCAGCTCATCGTCCACCCAGCAATTCGAAAGCTTCGGCGAGTAGATAAAATGGGAACCACTCCTAAGAGAGGGTGGGCACGCCAATCTCCCTTGTGGGAGGGTGTTAGCTGACGGTCGGACGTCCTGGTCGAGGTTCAGAAAGGTGAAATAACTTCTCGGCTACGAAAGAATCCCTGCAGTGGATGTTCCGGCCAGGCGGTGGCAGTGTGGCGATTGGTCAACAAGCAGCCGTGCGGAAAACGACGGAGCCGAGCCAGAAGACATCTACACCGGGCACTGACGGCGTGTGCAATTAAATGAATATAAGTTTTCTTCCCTTTCCCCTACAAACATTGGTAGTCCCTTGTCTATACTGAGTAACTGTACATCGCTTTGAGCACACTGGGGAAAGCGATTAATAAATGGAAAGTATTATTATTTTACAAGCTTTGGGTCAAAAAGGACAGAAGACATAGCTGAAATTGCTAGCTGGGATGAATTGAACAATCCTCCCTGGGAGAGCTGCAGTATCTGGGAAGAGCTAAAGAGCAGGGATTGCTGACAGCTGAACTCTTCATTGACTGCACTGAAATCAGCACCCTGGACAGAGCTGTCCCACTTCACCTTGCCAGGAGGAAAGGGGAACTGCTCCTAAGGCAACAAACGAGCTTGAAGACTCATCCAGCATCTTCACAGGAAGAGTTCCTGCTGTTGCAAGAAGGCCATCTTAATGCCTGGTACTCTGCTCCAGGCTTAGCCTCAGGAAGACCACACAGTGTTGTCTGTGCCTTCTAGAAAGTCAGTTTTGAGTAGGACTCTGCTCTGAGACCATGGTTAGTGAACAAGTATTGATATCTTTGGGAACGTTGTTCACAGTTACTCTCTGTTGTATTTAAATAAATTGGATTTACATTTTGAATTTATGAACATTACCCTAACCTTTGAACCTGGCCCTTGGGACTCAGGGAGTTACATAAGTCAGCTTTGTTAACAACTCAGTCAAATCTAGTTTTGTTAATCAATAGAATAGACATTTCCTTTGGTTTCAGTGCGAGACATGTTTCCACAGGAGTTACTTCTCCTGTCCACTTGAGATGGAATTTTCAGGGATTCTATGCCTCATTTAAGAGATCGTTCCTATCAGACTGTAGGCAGGAAGTTTCCCTGTTTGAGAGACAATTTAATTTTTCATCATAGGATGGTCACTGGAAGATGCGAGAGCACTGATGTATGAGTTAGTTTCTTCATTCTTTCCTGAGATGCTCAAGTGGTATTTGGGGAGTGCTATGTATCAGGACTGAAACATCCCAGGACTGTTCTACCAGAGACTGGCTGAGCTTGGAGCTCTAGAACAATAGCCCACCAGGACTCTGGAGGTGGCCAATGAGAAACTAATGCTATGTAAATAGCCTATCATTGGGAGTTGGGTGTGTTTGGGTGTGGGTTTTGCATGCTATATAAACAGGGCTGTTGCCCTGGTGTTTGAGTCTTGTTCCTGAAATCACTTAATAAAGTAGAGCTGTTCACTGCAATGCATCTTGAACCCAGTATTTAATAGGGAGTGCCTTTTTTGTTGATGTTGACACACACACACACCCCAAAAAGCAGTACAGCAGAGGGAAGCTAAACTTACTTCATTCCTCTCCAATGCCTTCAGTGATTTTCTCCCAGCCCAATTCCAATACTGCAGGTCAGCCGTAATGGGAGAACAGCATTGAAGAAAGGCATAGGGTGGCAGGGTTTAGCTCCCTCAACCATGCACTTACGTTTTATTTAAAAAGAGATATCCCTGGCTTGGTTTTCTTTAGGGGTGTGCAATCAGAAACTGCCAACTCTAAAATCACCCAAATTACCGTGCATCAGACTGGAGAGGCGATATCCGACTCTGATTGGGAAGGTTATTCTCAGTCACCTGCCTTGGGGGATAGTTAGTAGAGGGGAAGGACTTGATTTGCTGAGATTTTATTGCCATTTGGTGAAAAAAAATAGCTGCTCTAGAACCCTGGCATTCCCTCTAATTTTCCTCCATAGAAAATAATGGCCAAACCTCCAATCCGACATGACTTTCCAGTGCAGTAAATGCACTCCCCATGTTGGATGAAAATGATAATCCTGCCCTTTCAGAAATTGATACACAATTAAAACAATACATTTTCAAGTGCACCCCTCTAGTTTTCTTTATGGGAGGCCATCTTCCCCCCCCATGCCAGAGGTAATAGCTCTCTCTTTGTGGGCCTGATATGTAGGAGGTACCATTGCTTTGTACTTTGATGCTTTCACATCAAATTAATGCGATTTTGAGACCTGAATTCTCAGAAACGGAAACCTTATTTCATGCCTCACATCACCTTTCAAGATCTATTCCACATCTGAACTTATTGGCTACTGGTGGGGGAGTACATATGTCCACTACCCTGCAACCTGCCTGGCTGGCCTGCCTGCCTGCCTTTCAGAAGTTGTGGATGCAAGCAACACATTTGCCTCTCTCCCCTGCAGGGACACTGCCACAACTGTCACCAAGTGTGGGGTGTAGTGTGGCTTGTCTCTGTCTCCCTCTGGTTGCACCTGCCATCCAGTGCATGCAACCAACATATCAGTCTCTCTCCAGCCATGCCTGTGTATTTGTGTGTGTGTGGGGGGGGGAATGTAGCGTGGATAGTCTGTGCCTCTGTCCCCACCCTGTTTGCAACATGGTTGAGCTGTACATTAAGGGGGAAAGCCTCAGAGCTGCGCTGGATAATTCTTCAATGTGTTTAAACGAATTCCTCATCTAATGTTTAGCACAGTGTCTCCTGGGAGTACAATGTTGAATTCTAAATAATACACTTTGTTGCCAGTAAGGGCCAAGCATGTTTGGAAAGTGTATGCATGGCTTCTCTTTTTTTGAAAAAAAGAGGGGCCAGAACTCTCAAGAGGGAAATGAAGTTTTCAGTCTATATACTGAAAACTCACGAACATTTTAAAAAGAATTTTGTCGAAGAGGTTCCGGAACTTTGTTCTGGCGCGTTCCCCCAGAAGAAAAAAGCCCTGACTGTATGAAAAGCCAAATCAATAAGGCTGGTCAAATCACTTGGCTACTTTACTGATCCAGGCAGTAGTTCAGCGTATGACAGGCAGTCACAAGAATAAGCATGACTCTGTAGCACAGCCATGTCCTCTGTAGGAGTGCCACAGTCTTAGCAGTACGGTCCTGATACTATTTGCTCAGAAAAGTCCTCCATTTTATTCCATGAAGTTTGGTCTCAGGTAAGTGTTCTTAAGACTGCAGCCCAGTGGTAGTATGTGCCAGTGACAAGTGGGATTGTGGAAAGTTGTGGAACTCTTTGTGGAAGAGCCAGTTTGGCGTAGTGGTTAAGTGCTCGGACTCTAATCTGGGAGAGCCGGGTTTGATTCCCCACTCCACCACTTGCATTTGGCTAGATGACCTTGGGCAACCCGTAGTTCTGATAAGAGCTGTTCTTGAAAAACAGAAGTTTCTGTCAGAGCTCTCTCAGCCCCACCTACCTCACAGGGTGTCTGTTGTGGGGAGGGGGAGGGAAAGGAGTTTGTAAGCCGCTCTGAGAGACCTTTTGGTAGTGAAGGGCAGGGTATAAATCCAATCTCCTCTTCTCCTTCTTCTTTGTCTTTCCTTTGCATTGCACCCATGAGACTTGAGCAAAACCTGCCCTCTTATCTTTTTGTTTTTTAGAATCCATCTCCCCTTGCTGTCCACCCTGGCTCAACGTTAATTCCAATAAACAATATCCGCCACCTTCAAGAACATGATGACCATTATGGCTACGAATGCCTTGAAGGTAAGGACTGCACCAGCTTCTTTTGTTGCTTTGACGACTGCCGCACAGGATCTTGGCGAGAAGGAAGAATACACATCCGGGTGGCCAAAATTGACTCCTACTCTCGGATCTTCTTTCCCACAGCCTTCACCCTGTTCAACCTTGTGTACTGGATTAGTTACCTTTACATGCAACCAAAATACTACATCAAGTGATGGTTATTTCTGAGCTCCTTCTGTCCTATATGCTACACAAGTCATGTGTTTAAAAGTTTTTGTTAAAGTTGTAGTTACTCTGCTACCAACCGCCATTCAAATTGGAAGGTAATAATCCGCAAAAGATCTCTATTCCTAATTATCTACAGGAGAAATTGAAGTTCAGTAGCAGCGTGCTCAGGCCTAGCTCCTACGTCCCCAAAACTGGGCAGTTATCTCTACTGTTTTGGTCATTTCCTTTGCCACACTAGAACTGAAGAAACCTCACAGGAATGGAAGAAACTATGACATCATCAAATAGCTCCAGTGCCGGTCCTTTCCAATCGAGCTCATCAGACAATACAGAAGTGACAACTACAGCATTTAGATGTTATAAAAATCAACCTTATTTTTACTATCTGAAGAACTGGTCGTGGTGTGTCGTGTGTATACACACCTTCAGTATAAATATCCAAAGTATTTGCATCCCACTTTTTGATCAGGGATCACCAAATCAGCAAACGCCATTTTTTAAAAACCGCTATTTTTTAAAAAATAAATCAAGTATCAAAATAAAAATTAACCAAAAATGCAACAAAATTAAACTAAATCACCACAGAGAGACGTATCAGACACCTGGTAGCAGAAAAGAAAGAAGAATCAACTCAGACAGGATTGGAAACCCTTCTTTAAAAGTCGCATTGTCACTTGTTGAAAGGTGAACAGTGCAGGGGAAAAGCAGATTTCCTCAGTAACAGCATTCCATGACATTGGGGCTACCACCAAAAGGCCCTAAAATACGTGGACATTAGCTGGTGGACATTAGCTGGTGAAGGGATGCATGGAAAAGTCCAAGAGGTTGATATGAGATGTCAAGCAAGAGTATTCGATGGAAGTATTATTTATTATGCAACAATTACAACTGAGAATTCTTTCTAAATTCTAAGGTAGAATAGGACATCAAAATTCTACAGGGGACAAGTGTGGCATTACTGAGAGAATCTTGATAGCCAATGATGCCGTTTTGAAGGCTGAAGGAGCACCTGAAAGAGGTAGTCATGATTTTCTCCAGTTCCCATCTCGACCCCAGGCCCCCTTATACTGTTCCTAATGATCCACTGATCCCCAGGAACAAAATTTCCAGGAGGCCGAGTCAGCTGCAGTGGGCGAGGGAAGCAGGAAATCCCTACACCACGAGCAGAGCTCATTGAATCCAAACTGTTTTGTTTGATAAATTACGTTGGCTTGAATCATTTAATGGTACCAGGAAACACCAGTTTCCGGAGACTTTTAAACCCATGTGCTTTAGAAGGTTTCCCTCAGAGAGAGAGAGAAAACAACAACAGGAAAGGACTGTCACTTCTGAGGCCCTCAGCCATCCTGAACCTGAGGACTGTCTGTTGAGCTTTGGCCTATACATGGCCACTCAGTTCTCGCCAGACAAAAGGGGCTCAGGAAGATGACCTTAAATGAGCAAGAAATCTTCTGAGTAGCAATAGGCCAGGGCAGGGCAGGTAAGACACCCTGATCTGAGCAACTTGGGGGCTGTATTCTTCTGCTGCCCGCAGATCTTGTGCCTTTTTGGCCATTTGTCTTTTGGATCTCCAGGCCATTTCCCCCTCCTTGCCTTGCTTCATCTGAGCTTCATCCCACCCTGCTGTCAACTACGGATGGGTCAGACAGTCTCCATTCTATCACTGTATTGTTCTGAAATTTATCTCTGTTCTGCAGTTCACTTTTCCTTAATGGTGATTTAACTAGGAAAAGTTCTGAAAGGGATTCTGAAACGGGGGCGTGTATAGTTTGCTTCAGTTTTCAGTTCCTTCAGCCCATTTATATGTCACCCCCCGCCCACAATTACCAATTCAGATGCATACGTTCCTAAACTCTGGCCAGAAAAAAAAAATTGGTTCATGTAATTTTCTGCATGGTGGCAGTTAATCAAGCACTGGCTGAGGCAAACAAAGTTTAAGCGGTACTCTGTGAACTGAATCCTGTTTTCACAAACTAACTTGACTTAACATAAACTTTGGTGTCATGTGATGTCCAACATGTCCAACAATAACATGCAGTGTGTATGTGTGTGTGTGGGGGTATAAATTGAAAGAAGAAAAAGAAATTTGCTGCGAACTTTATAATATATGGTAATAAAAAGCAGAAGGTTATATCCTATGGCTGTTCCACTGAGGGAAGAGGGACAATCTCACCCAATTTTCCTTTTTACTGATGCCCACCCACCCACACAAGGAAAGGTCTGTGAGAGTCCCCCTTTCACCAACAGTGTCTTTTGGGGAAATCAAAAGAGCAGGGTCAAAGGGGGCGGCTGGAGAAAGTGTAAAGGAGAGAAAGATATGTTTCTGCCACTGGAATGGTAGTAGGATACAATCCAGAATAATGGAGAACAGGCTCAAAGTCAGGGTTTTGTGGCTTGTGGGGCATGTTTTTTTCCAGTGGGGCTGAAGTTCTCAGTGCAGAAAGAAAAGCCATTTAGCCAATCGAAAACTCGTACCAGGATAACCTCTAAATTGCAAACTGTCTACCACTTTAGATGACAGTTCCCAGCTGCTGCAAGTTAATCACTTCTGCCAGCCTAAGCACCAATTCTGATAACAAGCCAGCAGTTGGGGGGGGGGGGGATGACTTCTATAGTTAAGAAAGCATTAGACAGAAAAACCTAGGCAGAAAAAGTCTCTTAAAGGAGACCAGTTTCTAGTCACCTACTCTAACCCGCTTGCTCAGTGCAGGAATCAGTCAACTACAGTATCCCACTCTGCTTAAAGGAGCGCACACCTTTAAAAATGTTTTAAATGATTGAAAAAAGCATTTACAGGATAAATTCTTGTGGGGCTGTGCCTTTAAGAAAGGGGGCAGAGCCCCCCCAAGCCCCACCATAGCTACAGGCCTGATGGAGAATCCCCCAATGTGCTGTCTTCTCTTTGGAAACAAGACCAAGTTATTCAGAACTCCGAAATCCAGCGAGACATTCAGAGTTGGGTCTAGCAACTGTAACCTTCTTCGGAGTATAAAATATGTTACTGAAAGAGGCACTTTCCCACCACAATTGCTTATAGCTCAACAATAAAAGTCAGACAATGTCCATAGTGCATACTTGCGAGGTACCTGAACAAAAAGGAATGTGTGAGGTAAACAGTCTTTAGTGTGTTTGAGGATATCACTTGGAAAAAAGTGATTGCAGACAAAACCGTTGGTCCACAGTTTTCCCAACATTACCCCACTCATAAGTGAGAGTCCTTGAGCATCAAGTACAGAAGAACACTGGTGTTTTAATTGTTATGAAAGATATGTGCAGTTTAAAGGGAGACTTCCATCCATAATCTCAGGCACACAATGAATGCACAGAGGAGAATTGTGATTGGCCAAGGACGCATGTCCATTTCATATTTGAGGATGTATGGCTCCCCTTGCCATTTATGCCTACTGTACAGACACTGGTAGACTTGAATGTGACAAGCCTTCATAGAAGGCAAGGTTGGGAAAGAGCAATTACAGTGTGCCAATGCTTCTTGAGTCATTTTAAAAATAATTTCTTGGTTTTAATGTTTTTTTGTATAAAACTGTCCGATGTACTAGTGTTTTGTGGTTTGGCCACTATCTGTCCGAAGTGACTGGAAATGTTGGTTTTCGAATCTCTAGCTGTATGCAGGCAGAGCACTGTCCGGTTTCCTATTCTGCCTGATGGAGAGTTCCATGAACTTAGCCAATAGAAATTGGTCCAATAAACTCTACCAATTTACCTCTTCTGATTTGCAATCTGTATCGTAATGCACTGCAATGATTTCTAAGGGTAGCTGCGGGTAGCCTCTTGACTAGCTCAGCTGACAATATCACAGAGGGTTTAGTTTGTGGGGGAGAGTTACCATTGACTGAGCTGCTCACATCCTAGAGAGGGACAAGACAGAAAAGGACCTAAAGCAAAAGGGATGCAAGGGCCTAAAAAAGAAACAGAGGGGTACCCAAGAAGTAGACAAGAAGCCCGTGGGGAATAAGACCATGGAGGAAGAACCTCAGAAGGGAGTGGGACAGCCACCTGAGATATGAGGAGTGCTGCATGATCTTTGGCTGGGATCATGAAGGTGAAACATCCAGGAAGCATTGCCCTTACTCTTCAATGACTTTGTTTGTCTTTAGCAATAGCCAAACCTAACTGGATAAATAACATCACAGGCTCATCCTGCTCACTAATTCGGATTTAGATGGGATGAAGAAATGGGGGGAACATAGGCTTGCCAAGTCCCCCCAGGGGGCGGGGAAACCCCCACCCCAGAGGCCCGTTCCCTGCCGGCAGCGGATCGGGCCCTGGGGGGAACTCCACCCCACGTGCACGTCACCCGGACGTGACGCGGGTACACCGGGCACACTGGGGGCGGGGCCACAGTCATCCGAGGGAAAACTCTATGGTCCAGACGACGGCCGGGAGTCCCCCGTTGCGGTAAGTTTCTGACTTGGCAACCCTAGGGGAACAAAGCCAAAGAAACAACTGATTACAGGTATTAAACAGGGTTGGAAAATGACAAATGTTTTCACAAAGTGGTTTTTAGGCTATATCTTCCCCATGCACCACCAAATTCCTACCTTTGGGCCCAAAAGATGAAAAGGTGAGCGCGTGTGATATAGCCTTGCTTAAATCTAGTCATGTTCTTCATGCAAACTACAAACTGAATGAAAGGACTAGGAGAATTTGGATGCTGTCTCTGCAAAGGCCAATCCCATGTAAGCAACATCACTGGTGATCCATGCTACAGTAAAATGTATTCTTGGTGGTCATGTGTGAAAATGATCACCATTTGAGCAGAGATGCTCAGAACTGAATTCTGCCTGGTAGGGAAAATATTATTAATGAAATTACTTTGCATTTCTTTAAGCTGTTTATTCTTTGCACAAAGGCATGGAGAAGGTTTCCCACAGAGGTTGTTAAAATTGCTCCAGATCTGAACCTCAAGTACCTGGCACTGCATAGCGAAGGACAGCTGGATGGAGACAGAGGAGGTGAAGACAGCCCTCCTGTTCCACAAAATGCTCTAGCATGCTGCGTTTGCAAGTGGAGAAAGGGGGGGGGGAAGCAGTTGCACCCTATGGAATGTAGCACTATTCACAAGGGGAAGCAATATGCCAATTAAAGTTGCTGGTCTCATAGCTCTTAGGCAATGAAAGCTGCATTAAAGGTTCTAAAGAAGTCACCCATGACTCTCCAGGATTGGCCCTTTCTTCCCACTTTTCTCTTTCCAGCTGTCAAAATTAGATGATAAAGTTTGCATAGCAAGGGTTTGTATCTCTCAGTTATGGCTCTCTGAAAGCACTGTATCCATAATACATTTATTTTAAAGCGAGATTGATTGGCACTTCTTCACCCTGTGTTTTCAGGTCTTATCCAAAGGAGTGCATTCTGTAGCCATGCTGAGAAAGTGCTAATCTTTCGATGGGGGAGATGCATATTATTCCTTATCCCCATTATTTCCCCTTTGGATAAGATCTGGAAGTATAAAGTCCCAGAGTTGGAATGCCGTGTAATCTAACTCCCTGCTCAATGCAGGAAACCCAAAACTAGAGTATTCCCGATCCAGCCTCTGAAGACCTCCAAGTGAGGAAAAGCGCATCCTCTAGGTTACTGGTTGCATTTTCGAACTGCTCTTGCTAGCAGGAAATTTCTATCAAAATCTACCCTCCTATAATGTAAGCCTGCTAGATCTCATCTTTCCCTTTGGAGTCTTTCCCTTCCATGTCACAGTCCTTTGGGTATTTAAGGCACTTGATCATGTGTCTCATCTTCTCCAGGCTAAACATACCTAGTTCCTTTTAGCCTTCCATCATAGGACTAGTCTTCCAGATCCCCAAGCATCTTCATTGTGCTCTGAAGCCATCCCGAATTGTGTATGCTCTTCTTCCTCACGTTGCATGTTAATTTGCTGTTCAGCCCCTGTCTATAAGCTTGGATCTTACCTTCTACTCCAATGTATTTGAAAAAGTGTGCATGCACATGAAAGCTCATACCTTGAACAAACATTTGTTGGTCTTAAAGGTGCCACTGGACTCTAAATTTGTTGTGCTTCTGGACATTGTATTCTAGATGGGGTCTGACTAGCATGGAATAGAGTGGAACTGTTATTTTTCATGGCGGTGCTTCTGTTAATGCAGCCTAACCACATCTGTTTTTTTGATGCAGCCACATCACACTGGGGAGGGGCTGTGGCTCAGTGGAAGAGGCTCTACTTTGCATACAGAAGGTCCCAGGTTCAGTTCCCACCCGGCTCTTTTTGTAGCAGGAACTCCTTTGCATATTAGGCCACACCCCCTAATGTAGCCAATCCTCCAAGAGCTTACAGAGCTTTTCTTACAGGAACTACTGTAAGCTCTTGGAGGATTGGCTACATTAGGGGTGCTACAAAAAGAGCCCTTCCCAGCATCTCCAGTTAAAAAGGACCAGGGAGTAGGTGATGTGAGAAGCATCTGCCTGAGAACTTGGAGAGCCACTGCCAGCCTGAGTAGACAATACTGACCTTGATGGACTGAAGGTCTGATTCAGTATCAGTCAGTTCTGGGTGTGTTCACTGCAAAAGGCAACAAATTGCAAGACGCTCATGCTTCTCGCCTTTATACCTCACTGATACATCCAGAGCAGCTCTCTGTCTTTGCCCATAACAGCCTGGATACCAATGGGCTCTTTTTTGATAGGTTGCTTAGGCATCTGCCGTGCCTCAGTACACATTAGTTGGGGTGACATTCTGGTACCATCAAGCCTTACAATTTTATGACTTCTGCAGTTTACGGCTAAGCTTATATAAATCTCAACTACGTGCGAGATGTATATTATCAAGGTAACTGTTGTGGGGATATGAAGGGAAAGCCATTGTAAGCAGCTTTGGGACTCCTCAGGGTAGAGAAAAGCAGAGTGTAAAAACCAATCCCTCCTCCTCTTCTTTCATCTCTAAGTTCTATGAAACAATGTCATGGTCTGACAATTAAAGCTATTGAACGGCATGGCTGTTTGGCTCATAAATACACTTGGCTTCAGTCTGTTTTCCATGTACCTCATTTGTTTTCTGGAGAAATCATTTCAGCTTTCTCCTGGTACCCTGCGTGTAAACACAAATAGGAATCCAGTGAACCATAGCTTGGTGTGTAACAAATGT
Organism: Gekko japonicus; assembly: GCF_001447785.1. Taxonomy (NCBI): domain Eukaryota; kingdom Metazoa; phylum Chordata; class Lepidosauria; order Squamata; family Gekkonidae; genus Gekko; species Gekko japonicus. The sequence continues at coordinate 96,734 of NW_015166549.1, forward strand.
ATTACTTGAGCCTGGGAGTCTTTCCTTTTTAGTCTGCCTGCAAACTTTCTTCTTGGATATGCGGAACACTCATTGAGACTGCACTGAAGTGGAAATCATGGATCGCTCAAGACACTTGATTTGAAGACTGGCTACACTGGTGAATTGGTGTTCAGGTATTGGTGAAATTGTATAGAGGTGTCGGAAATTTTGCAGGCACTTTGATTGTTTTGCCCTCTCCCTCCCTGCCTCTGAGTGTTCGGGAATTTCAGTGTTCGTAGTGATCCCAGGAATGGCTCTCCCTCCAGTGGCAAGGGTCTACTGTGTAGCATAACATTGGGTGCCAGTAGGATTCCCGGTGTCCAGCCTCTGTAGAATATTTCATCATTGTCAGTTTCACCATTTTAATCAAATTCCCCCACTCTCATTTTTTCTGGAATACATTGAGATTTCCAATGACGGACATTAAACATCCTCCTTTTACTCGTCCATACATCTCCATCCCTTTGGCTTACTTCCTAACCCTTGGACTCAAGTGATTAACAACTTTTCAATCCTAGCCATACCTATGAGAGTCAAAACATCGTGTAAATGTATGCATATATTGCAACAAAATATTGTACTTCTAAACCTACCCACTGCTAACAAAAACCAGACTACATTTTGAGAGACCAGTCCATCTGTACATCAAAAACGGGTCCCAAAATTGACATAAGAGCATACTAGGACAGAACGGATATATCTGGGAACAGTCTCACACTCCTCAGACAAATGCTGGAAAAAGGACGCAAACTTGGATAGAACCACATCGTCCCAGGTGAAATAATAACCCAGGAACAGATAGGTGTAGCTGGCGCGGAGGAACTGGTTGACCAAGCTGTTCACCCCAGCTTTGCTTTCGGTTTTGGCGGACCTGGGAGTTCATGGCGCAGATGGAGGTGGGCTGGTGGTTTGCTGGTCTGGCGGAGAAATGGAATGATGGGGCGGTTGCAACCCTGCTTCGTTCGAGCACTCTTGAAGCAAGAGCTGAAGGAAGGCAGCCAAAGGCAGGGACGATCTCAGTCTCACACTCATTTTCTCTTCAGACACAAAATACTCCCGACTTACCCATTCCTAGCGGTGTGGTCTTAAGGAAAAATAGGTAGTTAATCCTTTCCGTCCCTATAAACCTTTTGTTATTAACACATTAACCAAAAGTATTAACTTCAAAACTAATTTTCTCCTGGACTGCCACCAAATATGCAAATAACACTGGAGTCCACCTCCCAGAGGTTTGAAGTACCAACAATCCCATAGAAAAACTCTACCTAAATCATGAGGTGTGCATGCACAAAAAAACCAAAAAAAGATTTCAATTATGTGCAAGTACTATTCTTGCCAAAGTTAACAAATTTAATACTATATCCTTCTACGAAGTATGAATCATTTTAATGTGGATCAGGGAAAAAAACTTCAGCTCTAAAAAGATGATCAATATTGAATACATTTTTTGGAACAAGGGCTTTCTCCTGGCACAACTTCAAAACTCAATTGAGTGAAACCATGTGAACCATCTGTTGTGCTTTCCATTGTTCCATATGCACATTGTTATGTTGTTAAAAATGATATTAAAGCATTATGTCCTGCTGCAGCCATTACGCTACTGCTGGCACAAGTGGAACGACTCCCAAGTACATCTTCCATTCTGATCTTGCATTGGTGGATCCAGCCACACACCAGTAAACTTCATGGAGCTGAAACATGCAGAACACTGCCTGCATAAAAGGATGGGCAAACATCCCTATTTTTGTTCCTTTTTATATTAGGGCCACGTTTTTTATGAACAGTTTTGGTTCTCCCCTTTTTAGCTGTTGGCTTTGTAGCCTTGTTTAGGTGGCTCAACTGGTTAAGATGCTGAACGGCAGGCTGTGGAAGGTCGGTAGTTCGGCAGTTTGAGACCCGAGTGTGCCGCATGACGGAGTGAGCTCCCGTCTCTAGTTCCAGCTCCTGCCAACCTAGCAGTTCGAAAGCAAGAAATCGCAAGTAGATAAATAGGTACCACTTTGGTGGGAAGGTAACAGCGTTCCATGCGCCTTGGTGTTTAGTCATGCCGGCCACATGACCATGGAAACGTCTTCGGACAGCGCTGGCTCTTCGGCTTTGAAACGGAGATGAGCACTGCAACCCTAGAGTCGGACTCGACTGGCTTTCGAGCAAGGGAACCTTTACCTTTACCTTTTTTTAGGTTGTGTACCCCTATTGTATTTTTTTCATTATTGCAGTGTATAGTATTTATCTGTGCAATGTATGTCATTCATACATGTAATATTCATACGTTGATTTTTTAATTTGTGTGTGTGCTTGCATGCCTGTAAGTCATGGCAACTTCTGGCAACCCCTAGTGCGGTTTGAACATTTCAGAGAGCCTGCCTCTGCGTCTCGAGCTCTGGTATTCCTTGGAGGTCTCCCAATTACTTGCCAGGGTTGGAGCTTAGCTTCCAAGATCTGGTGAGATCGGGCTTGCCTGAGCTATCCACGTCAGGGTGCATATAATGTTGATTTACTAATGAACAAATATTGTTGGAAAAAACGAATGTTTTACAGGAAAAGAAAGTGGTGTGGATATAAAGAGTCACACGAGGGCCAAGCAGAGATTTTCTGCATGCTCGAGTTCACTCCTGATTTTTGTGGGAGTTAATCCACAAGCACTGGAATCAGTTTGGGCAGAGTGCTTCCGTACATCTGCCCTCTCTGTGTGTTTTTACCGTTGTGAAGTCAGTTTATTTTCTTCCACACGTGGCTTAAATAATGAGGATTTTCAAGAGAGGGTGCTCTTGTCATCTATGTCATTATTGGTGGCATCACAGCACACACACACCCCGTTTTTTAAAAAGCCCTAAAATAGGGATATAAGATTGTAGTATTGCTATGATAGCAGTTTAAGCAGCTTCTCTGAATTCCCAGCTTTCATGTGAAAAAAAAGGTAGCCTTCTCTCTTGCAGAAATATGCATTTTCCCTTATATCTCTGTGAGAGAAAAGGCCAGAGACTTACCTTTTTAAAGTGAAAACTGGGAATGCAGAGAATCTGTTTAAACTATCATTGCAACACTACAGCATTATATCGCTGTTTTAGGACATTTTAAAAAATTGAAATCCTTGGTCAAAGAGAGAGGGAGTTGGTTAATGATGACAACAGTCCGATAATCAGAAGTGGGCTGGAGGTGTGTGGGACAAAGAAAACTGATAGAAACATCACGCACTAGGAAACGTCTAACTCAGAATCGGCTTCCAGATCCCCAGTTATCCAGGGGGTAACCTGAAGCAATATGGGGGCAGAACTGATGAAAACAACCCATGCATAAAAGCCACTTTTGGGGTTAGCTCATGGTCTGATCTCTGTTTGCAATCAACACCTTCTTGCATTGATTACTGGTCACCAGGGCTTTTTTGGTAGAAAAAGCCCAGCAGGAACTCATTAGCATAATAGGCTACACCCAACAGCAGAAACTCATTAGCATATTAGGCCACACCCCTGACAGCACAGCTCATTGGCATATTAGGACACACCCCCATGTTACCAGAAGTGTGCTCATCCAGCCACACCCACCTTTTGCTTCTTATTCTGTTGACCTTGTTTGTTGTCCAAACCCATGGCTTTTTTGTAGCAGGAACTCCTTTGCTTGTTAGGCCACCCCCCCTAATGTAGCCAATCCTAATGAGTTTCTGCTGTTGGGTGTGGCCTATTATGCTTATGCGTTCCTGCTGGACTTTTTCTCCTGCTAGGCGTGACCAACTTGGAAGTCAGCCGGAACTCCGTTCCTGTGCGTTCCTGCACAAAAATAGCCCTGTTGGTCACTGGTGTTTGAATGTTGTTGCGCTTAAGTTAACTTCATACACATATGTTCATGCTGCTTTTCATTAAAATCTCCCCAGCTGCAGTCTCCCCCACTGCCTCCACATCTTCAGCTCATCACATTCTTAAAGTAATCTGTGTAGTAGATGCTCTGAAGCAATTGTGAAGTTTCCCTGTATTCCATGTGGCTACTTGACAGCATTCATTGATGTCAAAGACAGCTGAACTGGCTGGACATGAATGAATTCATACATCCATGTTCTCACACTGACTCATGGGAATTGTAGTTCAATTCTCCCTCCAATACATCTGCCAAATTCTTATCAGTAAATGTTTGCTCCACTAAAAAGAGTTCTCTTGGGGCTGTGTGGCTTGTGTTCTTGGTTCAACACACCAACATGACAGGTGTTTTTTTTTTAATTAGAAAAGCAGGTGAACAGATAAGGAATATTTCATGCATGCACAGTTTTGCACTGCCTCATGGGAAATGCAGGTGAAAGACGTATTGTTCCTTAGGCAACCAAAGAGCTTCTCTGATTGGCTGCCTTCATGCGCTCATCATGCTCCTGCAGCATATGTAGCAGGGGTAGTAAAGTGGCTACTGCAGAGGTCTAAGCAGTTCAAAATGGTGTCTGACTTTTAAACTTCAAATAAATACATCCAGGAGATCCAATGAGGGGATTGTAACAGCAGGGATGCGATACTCTAAATCAGGGGTGTCAAACTCATTTGTTATGAGGGCCAGATCTGAGACCTTGTTGGGCCAGGCCATGTGTGTCATAACATGTCATGCCAGGTAGCGGAGATAGGGGATTTTTTAAATTTAAATAGGGTGGGTTTTTTTTTACTTAAAATAAAAACATGCTTAAAACATTAACACTCTTGCAATATTTTGTTTATTTAACAGTGTCTGATAACTGACACCTCTTGCTCTGAATTATTGCATCAAAATGTCTGTGCTGTTGCAATCTTGAGGATGCTGTTCAGGTGTGTATCTGTAAGCTGCAAACCTACGATGATGCAGAAGCAGCAGAACTGGAAGAAGAAGCAGAAGAGAGCCAGTTCCACTGCGGGCCTGATAGAAGTTCTCTGGGGGCCTGATCCGGCCCCCGGGCCACATGTGTGACACCCCTGCTCTAAATCATCCCTAATTGTACAAAGAAATCCCAGTTTAGGTGGACCAAGTATTCAAGGGAGAAGTTCAAACACGGGCAATGTATCACATCCTTCATCCAAGGGATTCAGGGCACAACTGCATGGTATAAGGACAACATGAAGAGCCCAACACAGTAAAGGAAGATGAAGGGATATTTGTAGTGCAGGAATCAATGGACAAGTGTGCCCTTTCTCTTGCCCACTCATTGTTCCCTGCAAATGTCACTTCTTCTGTACTTTTTAATAGTTTTTTCCTCTGTCTTGGTCCAAAATGAGACAGGCTGTGGAGATATGGTGCAGGAAAAGGAATACCCAGGGCTATCTTTCGGCAGGAACGCACAGGAACGGAGTTCCGGCTGGCTCCTGAATTGGCCACGCCCAGCAGGAACTCATTAGCATAATAAGACACACCCAACAGAAACTCATTAGGATTGGCTACATTAGGGGCCTAGCATGCAAAGGAGTTCCTCCTACAAAAAAAGCCCTGAGCTTTGACAACAAACAAGGTAAACAGAATAAGAAGCAAAAGGTGGGTGTGGCTGGATGACCACACTTCTGGTAGCATGGGGGTGTGGCCTAATATGATAATGAGCTGTGTTGTCAGGGGTGTGGCATAATAGGCTAATGGGTTTCTGCTGTTGGGTGTGGCCTATTATGTTAATGAGTTCCTGCTGGGCTTTTTCTACCAAAAAAGCCCTGAGAATACCAAAGGAGAATCATCAGACACATTTAACCCCTTCCCTACAGCTTGCCAGTTCTCCCCACCAAATGGCAAGGTAACATGTAATTTTGCTCTCCAATGAGCATTTTTGGATTCTCTAGTGACAGGTGATGGTGTCACTCATTTATCATTTTTCCCAGCTTGTATTCCTCTTGGGTAATCGTGTGATGTTATGAGACTTTAACAGACCCATTTAAGATTCTGTCTTGTTAGCACAAATAATGTTCTCCATAATATCAGCCAAAAGCTATATTTGGTGATTCTAAGAACATATCCAATGGCCCTACACATTTTGGAGCCCCAGCATTTTTTAACCCCCGAAGTTTTTTTAATCACAGAAGGGACCACCACAATCATCTAGTCCAACCCTCTGCCAACACAAGAGCTACAGCTACAATATCCCCAACAAGTAGGCATCCTAGCAATACTTTAAAACCTCCAACAATGAAGAATCCACCACCTCAAAAGAGAGACTGTTCCAGTAGCAAACACACCTCACCATCAGGAAGTGCTTCCTCAAATTTATGCAAGACCTCTTTTTAGCTTTCACGTTTGAGTATCTCAAACTGAAAATGTACCAAATCCCGTTTTGAAGTCAGGAAGACACTTCAAACATTTGACCCAATACAGAAAGAAACTTTACCTTTGGGGAGTATCTTCACCATGAAGATGAGCTCAGATGTGGATGTATCAAGCTGCCTTATACTGAATCAGACCTTTTGTCCATCCAGCTCAGCATTGCCTGACATTTTCTGGGGTCCCAGGGGACACCGGTTCCTTATCAGCACCTGCTTCCTGAAATGTTTTATGTGCAGATGCCAGGAACTTTTGGCCTTTCAGCATACAAAGCATTTGTTGTACAACTGAGCCCGCTTCTCCATATCAGAGTGTGCTGCTCCTAACCACTACACCAAACTGGCTCTTAACAATTACACCAAACTGGCTTGCCATACTTAGTGGTGTTGGAGCTCAGCCCTTTAAGTAAGCTGTTTACATTCCATGCCTCATTTTCAGTTTTGGCTTCTTTCTTGCTGGCAACTGCAGCTGTAGGGCTGCCAAGTGGGGGCGGGTGGCGGGTAAACCCTTGCTTTGGAGGCCCGATTACCGCTGCCGCAGAATCAGGCCCCGGGGGGAACTCCGCCCCCCCGAAGCGCAGCATGGCTGTGTCCCCAGAGGTGACGTAACCACGTCAATCACGTTGGGGGCGTGGCCTGATCGTCGGAGGGAAAACTATGGTTTTCCCTCCGACGATCGGGGCCACGCCTTCAACATGATCAACGTCGCGCGTCACTTCTGGTGACATGTTGGCAGCGCGAGCGCATCAAGGGACAGCTCCCAGAGCCCGGCGAGGCTCCCCCGCTGGTAGGATATTTTTACTTGGCAACCCTATGCAGCTGTTTGAAGGTTGTTGTTTTATGGAGCTACAATAAAAAGTTTTATCTCCTTGGTGCAGTTTCTCGGAGAACTTAACAGCCACTTATTTATTTGTTTGTTTGTTTGTTTATAATTCGATTTATATCCTGCCCTCCCCTAAGGCTCAGAGCAGCTAACAGTTGGGGCAAAAGCCATAATTAAAACAAGATAAACAGATAAAAACATAACAATAGTACAACAAAGTGCTGGTACTCTGATGTTCCCAGTTCCAAGATGAGTTCCGGTAGGGTGGATCCAGACCAACGACGTAAGTTCCACAGCAGCAGATAGCCAGTCTTCTTCCCAGGGCCTGCTTGCACCCTGATGGTATCTCTGCCAATTTTCGGCAACGGTGCATTGATGGAACAGTAGCGGCGGCGGCTCCTACACGAAAACCTGGTGGAAGAGCTCCGTCTTGCAGGCCCTGCGGAACTGCGCAGGATCCCGCAGGGCCCGGATCTCCTCCGGGAGTTCACTTAATGAAATAGCCTACTTTTGGCTACCTTTGTTCTCTCACACCATTTCAACCATTGCTTTATGGCAGTTTTGCAGCAGTTTGCAACACTGTGGCTCAGGATAGGCAGCCTGCTTTCAGCCCATTTGCTGCAATCTTCTAACAGTATTTAGGAGTGTGTTGAGTCCCCAATCAATCTCGACAGAGATTTTAAGTGTTCAAATTTCTTAAATGTTGTAACATTTTCTCTGGATCTTGTATGCAGATCACTTCTTTGGTTAAGAAATATTTTATAGTCAAGTACGAATGTGTTGGTCTGTTGTGCTGTTTTTGCACTACCAAAGGCATTTTCCACATCTGTCTTCTCTTATCAAAGCAAGTAGCAAAAGTTAAAATTTGCATATGTGACTGTGCAGCACTGATCCCATAGTTACCCCTCCCCCCAAGAAATCAGTGCAGTGCAGGAGGCAGCATTTCAGGAGCTTTTAGGCTAATGTAGCCTACCTCCCATTACCCCACATAAATCACTTTCCTACACTCAGATATATGGAGGAACCGGGGAAAAGAGCTTCAAATGGGAAGAAATACAGTTTCCCCCATTCTTGGTCATCTGCAGCTTGGTGCATGTTGCAAAATTGATTTTTGCCTAGAGCTGCAAAATAACTCGAGCCGGCCCCGCTGGCAAAGTCTGAACACTTTTGTTCTGCATAGCAAGAAATATGTGAACTCAGTTTATTGGAGTCCCCATGATACCTGTCAGGAATTTTCAAGGGGATGAGTTTTGTTCTGCTTTGTGACATAGAACGATGCCTTGAAGACGGCTCTGTCTTAAATGCAAACAAAGCAGTTATACAAAATGAAGTTTCGGTTATGTTTATAACATTAAGCATCCCTTAAATATTGCTGTCCTTGTGTACACTCCACGTACAGCCAAAGTCCAATCTGGGATGGACATGCTTAGGGCTATTTTGGGGCAGGAACCCACAGGAACGGAGTTCCGGCTGGCTCCTGAGTTGGCCACGCCCAGCAGGAGCTCATTAGCATAACAGGCCACACCCAACAGCAGAAACTCATTAGAATTGGCTACATTAGGGGGGTGTGGCACAAGCGAAGGAGGTGCCGCCACCAACCCCCCCCCCCCGGTTTTGACAACAAACAAGGTAAACAGAATAAGAAGCAAAAGGTGGGTGTGGCTGGATGACCACACTTCTGGTAACATGGGGTATGGCCTAATATGCTAATGAGCTGTACCATCAGGGGTGTGGCCTAATATGCTAATGAGTTTCTTCTGTTGGGTATGGCTTATTATGCTAATGAGTTCCTGCTGGGCCTTTTCTACAAAAAAAGCCCTGGACATGCTCTTCAACAAATCAGTTTTATTCTCCACACTGCCATGTGGAGGCATAATATGTAAGGAGTTGGATCCAACCATCTTTTAGATTGATGAAAAAGGGGAGATCATGGGAACTGCATCGACAAAGGACATGTGGGACAAGGTCGGTATTAAGCAGAACTGGGTGAGATTGAGCTAAAAAGTCAGGTGTAACCAACCCAGCATCCTGTTACTAATGGTGAACAATGTGATACATATGCATGACAATGTGCCTATTGAAGGATGAAACCAGCTATCTTATTAAAGTTGCTAACTATAATCCAGTAGAAAACAATCATGACCATTTGGGTACACAAAGGATACTGGAAGAGCAAGTGTGTTACACTTCCTTTTCCCGCTCTTCTCAAAAAGATGAAAGAGGGCATTTCTTCCTGTGTTTGGCCATGGTTGGAATGCAGATGTTCTGCTTCAGATAGGGTTGTCAGCTCTCCAGAACTGGCAGGATTCAGTGATTCTACTGAAATTAGTATTGATCGCCCAGAAACTATCGAGAGCAATACAGGAGATTATCGCTCAATGGTGTGCAGTAGGAGCCAGTCTACAGCAATAATCAAACTGCCTGAATGTAAATATGCAGAAGTGATTTGAATCCGTGTTTGAACCAGAAGAGATGCCCCGCTGGAGCTGACTGTTCATGGCGCGGCAGTGGGGGGGAGTGTGAAGCCGAGAGCTGCTTAATCTACAGGCTGCAGAGGAGGGGAAGCCAAGATTAACATTTTATACAATCCGTCTGGTACCACTTGCAGGGACAGCCAGGCAAAAGCAAACTACAGGGATGATTTCAATGGACAGGGTGAGTCAAACGGAGGTCCCTACGCTGCAGCAGGAGTGTAATGAAATCACAACTAACATCTCTTAATGGAGTAGAGGCCAGTTGGGTTGCACAGTACAATTAATCACATGATGTTAGGGTGGTGGTGGATCTCCAAGAACAGTGTCAGACATTACAGAAGAAGAAGAGATTGGATTTATACCCCGCCCTTCACTACCCAAAGGAGTCTCAGAGCGGCTTACAAACTCCTTTCCCTTCCCCTCCCCGCAACAGACACCCTGTGAGGTAGGTGGGGCTGAGAGAGCTCTTGACAGAAACTGCTCTTTTTTCAAGAACAGCTGTGCCAGAACTATGGCTTGCCCAAGGTCATCCAGCAGCTGCGAGTGGAGGAGTGGGGAATCAAACCCAGTTCTCCCAGATTGGAGTCCGCGCACTTAACCACTACACCAAACTGGCTCAGAAACAGAAAATACAAGCCATGATGCAGTTCCTCAGTTCCCACTGAATCTCCAAGCATCCTAAGCCAATGAAAGCCAATACTGATTTTTAAAGGGCTGGGTCAGATTGCGTCCAAGAAGTCAGCTACATTGCTTTCCTTTAATTGTCCAGAACCTTTAAAATACCCCTAACAGGGTATTTTTCTTGACACAGCATTTCCACTGAAGAACTATGGGTATATGAAGACTGAAGACACACAGCCCTCCTTAGTTAGTTTCTCGCATTTCTAGCTCTGTGTGGACACCCATACTTAAGTCATTTTCAGCATCCCGTATGCTGAAGGAATTCAATTTGCTGTAGCCAAAAATAGAAATGTCATTGCTATGTGGGGATCTGACTGCAGCCACAGATAATCTTTTGCTTCTCCCTCTAAAGCAGGCCAGAACAAGTGATGGATCACTAAGCCATCCATGGACCACACCACTCATTCACTAACCCCCTGATTGTGCTGCCTATTTGGGAAAACAAAAACGGGCCTGATCAAGCATTTGGCCAGGCCAAAATAATTGCCTGGGTGGGTTGCGCAGAGCACGGTGAACCACACATCACGCAAGCTGATACCGATATAGAAAAGCTCCAGTGGGTCAGCGCCGAGTCTAAACAGGTGTAAATTGTACTGGCTGAGGGAAAACATGTCCGGCTCATTTGAAAAGATGATCCGCAATGGATTTATTTTCCATAAGAAGCTTGGCAGTTCATGCTGTGTTCCAAGCTAGTTCTTTATACAATACTTGTGTACTGTTGGGGAGAGACAGGGTCATGTGGAAGTGTGATAAGAGTTTTACAACATGTTTTTGTTTTCTTGGAATTCCTAGGTCCTTGGACCCAAGATTTCCAAATTTACCTGAAAATTTAATGGCAGTGGATGGCCACCCTAGCCCTTTACCTTTTCAGATGTGACCGCTGCACATACCATTTTCTCCAGCCTTGAATGCCAAAAGGACAGCCAATGCTAGTGAAAGGCAGATTGTGACACACACAGGATAGTCCTATCCTCAGCATCTGCACTGATGTTTTTGTGGGTTCCTGATGAGGATTTTATCTATTTATTTTTTTATACCCAGGGGTCATTTCGTAGAAAAAGAGGTGCAGGAGCTCATTAGCATAACTCATTAGCATAAACCACACAGATCTGCCCTCACACAGATCTGTGCAGAAAGAGAGAGAGAGAGAAGGCAAGGAGGGAAAGAAAGAGGGGGAGATGGAAAGAAGGAGGGAAAGAAAGAAGGAAAAAAGGAGGGAAAGAAAGAAAAAGAAGGAAAGAAATAGAAGGAAAGAGGGAGAGAAGGAGCAGGGGGTGGGGCTTGTTGCAGAGGTCCATCAGTGGCTATTAGCCACAAGGTATAGATAGGGACTCTCGGGCAAGTGATGCTCTGTCTTCTTGGTGCTTGGGGGGGTCAACAGTGGGAGGGCTTCTAATGTCCTGGCCCCACTGGTGGACCTCCTGATGGCACTCGTATTTCTGGTCACTGTGTGATACAGAGTGTTGGACTGGATGGGCCTTTGGCCTGATCCAACATTGGTGTCTCTTATGTTCTTATGTGCCCGCCCCCTGGGCTCTTTACTGCCAGAGCTCCGCTCCTGTGCACTCCTGAAGGTAATGACCCCTGCTTATACCCCTAACTCTCAGCACAGCGTCCTCAAGGCAGCTTCTATACTGATTAAAATAACACTTAACAGCTATATAAACAATGAAACCAAAACCAGTTATTTTAAACATTAAAAACAATAATTCAAAATCACATTCATAGACCAGTAAACAAATCACATAACCAAAAAAAAATTACAACAGAACGAAAATAGAAACTAGATATAAACAGATAGGCAAGAAAATCAGTCATTGCAAGGGAGGAAGAAGCAATATAAAGGGTTGATACAGAAATCCTAGAAGGAAAAATGTTTGTGCCTAAATAAAAGTCCAATCCCTGTGACAGTGACCCCTAACACATTTATTTATTTATTGTTTGCATTTATATCCCGCCCATCCCATGGGCAGGCTCAGGGTGGATAACATCATTATAATAAATACAATTTCAGTTTAAAACATGACAAAACATGATAACAATTAAAACAATGGGTACAGCTTGAAACAGCATCAGTTGGCTATAAAGTCCTGGCCCGATGGTGCAGTGAGTTAAAGGCCAGTTGTCGGTGGTCAGTAAATAGACGGGTAACAGGCGGGTGACAGCAACCTCAGGGAAGCCATATATGGGCGCCCGCTGCCTCAACCAAAGGCCTGGCGGAAGAGCTCCATCTTGCAGGCCCTGCAGAATTGAAGAAGATCCCGCAGGGACCTGGTCTCAGTAGGGAGCCTGTTCCGCCAGGCTGGGGCCAGGACAGAAAAAGCCCTGGCCCTGGTTGAGGCAAGATGGGCGTCCTTCGGAGCAGGGACCCCCAGGAGGTGTTGAACTTTCGAGTGTAACACTCCTCGAGGCATATATGGGAAGAGGTGGTTCCTTAGATATGTTGGTCCCAGGCCGTATAAGACTTTAAAGGTCAAAACCAGCACCGATGCCCATGGGCACCCAAGGATGTGTTTCCGGGTGCCCACTTCATCCCCCAAGCATTTCTTCACCAAAGCAAAGAGCCAATCCAAGGCTTTCCTTCTCACTGGAGCATGAGATGCCTCAGAGTGCTCAAGAGGCCTCACCTTTGTGTCTGCAGGGAGCACACATTCATCACATCAAGATGCTTAGTTTGCAGCTGCCCGATATTTTGCATCTGGTCCTGAGCTCCAGCCCCCAAGACAGCCTTTTGGTCTGCTGAATACTCCACGGCAGCCATATTGTGGTGGCACGTACTATGTGTCAGGGCTCTTTTTGTAGAAAAAGCCCAGCAGGAACTCATTAGCATAATAGGCCACACCCAACAGCAGAAACTCATTAGCATATTAGGTCACACCCCTGACGGCACAGATCATTAGCACATTAGGCCGCACCCCCATGTTACCAGAAGTGTGCTCATCCAGCCACACCCACCTTTCGCTTGTTATTCTGTTTACCTTGTTTGTTGTCAAAACCTAAGGCTTTTTTTGTAGCAGGAACTCCTTTGCCTGTTAGGCCACACACCCCTAATGTAGCCAGTCCTAATGAGTTTCTGCTGTTGGGTGTGGCCTGTTATGCTAATGAGTTCCTGCTGGGCATGGCCAACTTGGGAGCCAGCCAGAACTCCATTCCTGTGTGTTCCTGGCCAAAAATAGCCCTGGTTCTGACACTGCAAAAGTTTCCATAGGCTTAACAAGGTGTCCAGTTTCAAGCAGGCACATGGGGCGAAAGGCGACAAGCAGGGGTCATTTTGTAGAAAAAGAGGTGCAGGAGCTCATTAGCATAACTCATTCGCATAACTTATTTGCATATGCCACACCCTCTGACATCACCGGAAGTGTGTCAGAAGGCAACACCCAGCGCTCAGGCTCCACTGGACTGTTTTGGATTGCTATCTATGGGGGGGGGGAACATGCAGAGGGCTTGTACCTGAATAAACCTTGGCCTTAAGGGTGCCACTGGACTGTTTTGAACCGGGGGGCGGGGGGGGGGCTCTGCCACTTACCTGGCTGCTTCTTGCTCTAACTGAGGGCTGCTGGGAGCAGGGGGTGGGGCTTGTTGCATATGCCCACCCCTGGGCTCTTTACTGCCGGAGCTCCGCTCCTGTGCGCTCCTGCAGGAAATGACCCCTGGTGACCAGCATAGTCCAAACATAGACGAGGGTCAAAGCACAGGTGTTCAGAAGTCCCAAGCATCCAACCAGAAGGGCAGGTCCAATGAGCACAAGCCAGGCCACAGTCCAGAAAGTCAAATACTCAGATATCCAGAACAAGGCACAGAACAACAGCAGGCACACAAGGATTGCGGACAAGTTGCTTCCATACTGGCTTGCTCTTGTCCGGCTGCCTTTATCAGGAAATCCCTGCTGAGTCATTCAGGGATAGAATGAACTCATCAATCTGCTGAGTCATCCAGGGGTAGTGAAACTCGCCTATGGCCAAGGAACCTCCAGGGATGTCAGCCCTGATCCTGTAGTGACTCAGACTCATAGGCAGAGGGTTGAACAGTGCTCGGCTGCAAATTGTGCACTATGGCACTGCTCCTGTGCCTCCCTTTGAGCTCACGGTCTCCAGTGTTCCAAGGGCACTGGCAACCCTGGAGGTGAGGCTGGCGGCTGTGGGGTGTCTGCTTCAGCTACAGATCCTGGGCTGCAGGACTGAGGGCATGGTGCACTGACTCTGCCCTAAGACTCCCCCCCTCCTTAGCTGACTGAGCTTCTACCTTGTCTGGCGGGTCTTTTTGCAGCATCCAGGAGCTGGGGCCAGCTTCTTCCATCTCTTCCTCATCCAAGGAGATGTTGGTAGGCAGACCCACAACACAAGGTTTGTGACCCTGTGAAGAAATGCATTTTTCCTGGGAGATTTGAGCTGAGCAAAACCTCCACTTGTGTGTTTTAAAAGGTTTCCCCCCTCTGGGCAGAGAACGGGCTGGGGTGGGGAGCCAGTGCAATTGCTTTCCAGCTTACCCTCATATAAGTGCTAAATAGATCTAGCAGTAGAGATAATGGTTGGGTCAAGCCCTCCCCCTTCCCCAAGCAGGAAACAGATATTTGGAGGTGTTAAATGCTAGAGACTCTTCAGGAAGGAGATTCCTCGAGATCTCCAGGAAAGCCTCTTTGACCTGGCATGACTGGGTCAGTGAGTGGAGCAGATATGATTTTAAAATCTCCTTGTAGCTGGAAGGAGGTCTCTTTTCTTTGGGTGCTGCTGAGTCCAGGAGCGGACACAGAAATCTCCACTGGGAAGGCAGCCATTGAGCATGTGCTCGCCTAAAGAGCTGGAATGAACTTTAAGGTAATGGTCATTCTATAGAGATTTAGAACTCCTAAGCTTAAAGAGCCTGTCCTATATTTTAACATCTGATAGGGCATGTATAGAGAGTTCCTATACATGCCAGAGCTCCGGATTTGTGTTTTACCTAATTTTTTTGTAACCCCTGCTCAAACTGGTGCTGTGCTGAAAGTATGCTTCTGAACATTTTAAATAAATACTTTATAACTTTTGATGCTGGCAGTGATTCCCTCTACCACATAGACCTCCAACCATCTCAGATACACTATTTTAAAAAGAGTGCCAGGGGAAGGCAGGCAGTTGGCAAGCAGCTATTCCTCCAGGGGCATGCAAGGCCATAAACTGTCCCCATGGTGACCTGGCGCTGGGCAGTGGAGGACACAGAGGCAAGGCCTCAGATTTTGAAAGAGAATCTGGGTCCTGACCCTCCCAGCAGGCAATTCCTTACAAAGGTCAGGTGGCAGCAGCGAGTTACTGGAGAGAGAGAAATGCCTCTCCAGGTGTTGGGAAAGCCTTGGAAGGCAGGGTGGAAGAGGGCCTGCAGGCCAAAGCAGGCCTTTTCCACCACAGACCCCCTACCCTAAATGAATAAGGGGAAGAAGCTCAGTTTTCACAGCAAGGATGGCTCCCTCTGTCACTAGAAATCACCTAACATAAGGGAGCAGCAGTTATAACATGCAGGAAAGCTGCAAAAGCAGATCTTAACTGACAAGCAGGTTCATTTGGGAGGAGGTAATCTTTTCAGTGGAGCTGCGGTGGCTCAAGTGGTTAAGACGCTGAACTGCAGGCTGTGGAAGGTCAGGAGTTCAGCAGTTCGAAACCCGGGTGCCGCATGATGGAGTGAGCTCCCATCTCTAGTTCCAGCTCCTGCCAACCCTAGGAGTTCGAAAGCAAGAAATTGCAAGTAGATAAATAGGTACCACTTCGGTGGGAAGGTAACAGTGTTCCGTGCGCCTCGGTGTTTAGTCATGCCAGCCACATGACCACGGAAATGTCTTCAGACAGCGCTGGCTCTTTGGCTTTGAAACGGAGATGAGCACCACAACCCTAGAGTCGGATTCGACTGGCTTTTGAGCAAGGGAACCTTTACCTTTACCTTTAATCTTTTCAGTATTGTGGCCCTAGACTGTGTGGGATGCTATAGATAAGTCCTGGCACCTTGATTTTTGCTAGAAGTGAATTAGTAGCCAATGTGGATGTTTAAGAACCAGTGTTATATATTCCCTGTGAAGTACACTGGCAAACACCCTCAATGCAGCATTTTGCACTAACTGACGCTTCCAAACAGTCTTTAAAGGCAACTTCAAACTGCACATTGCAATGATCCAACCCACAAATCAGACTGGTTTGTTAAACACAATAATAGAGCATCACCATTATAGCAATGATGATTGTCCTGGTACGCCCAGCTTTTAGAGGGAGTACATCCTATTCACTTCAGAGTAAATATGCCATCCAGCCATGGAACAACAAATGGGCAATGAAGGCTTAAGATTTTTTTTCAGTCCTAGCCAATGTTCCCTCTAAGCTCTGGAGTCTTCTGAGCAAAAAGGCTACTTTGTGAGCAACGGGCATTAAAGTTGTGAGTGAGCAATTCAGCCCCTGCATAAATTAGTTTGCTCTGGAGCCCTCCTTCCTGAGCTACAACAAAAATGTGTGAACCAGAGGCTAAAAAACTGTGAGCTAGCTCACACCGACTCAGCTTAGAGGGAACACTGGTCCTAGCCTAACTTCTTAGCATGCTTCCTGGTCCTGTGTTGTATATCTTAAACAGCTAGCTGCACCTAGCTAACCAGAGGTGCCCCCATGGCACAGAACCCAAGTTCTACTCTTGTTGTTGCCTCCCTAGCAACTAATATTCAGAAGTACATTGTCGCTGAATATGGGTGTTATGGGAGTGGTTGTAGCTCAGTGGTAGAACATCTGCCTTGCATGCAAAGAGTCCCTGGTTGAATGTCCAGCATCTCCAGTGTTGTGTTGTGTTTTAAAGGATCGGATAGTAGGCAACATGAAACACCTGGAGAACTGCTGCCACTCAGTTCTGACCTTGATAGATCAATGGTCTACTCAATATAAGGCAGCTCCAGATGTTCGTCATGGCTGTCCTCCATAAATTCACCTAATCCCCCTTTTACACTAGTGGCCAGGGCTAGTTTTGGGCAGGAACGCACAGGAACGGAGTTCCGGCTGGCTCCCGAGTTGGCCACGCCCAGCAGGAACTCATTAGCATAATAGGCCACACCCAACAGCAGAAACTCATTAGGATTGGCTACAGTAGGGGTGTGTGGCCTAACATGCAAATAAGTTCCTGCTACAAAAAAAGGCCCTGGGTTTTGACAACAAACAAGTTCAACAGAATAAGAAGCAAAAGGTTGGTGTGGCTGGATGACCACACTTCTGGTAACATGTGGGTGCGGCCTAATATGCTAATGTGCGGTGCTGTCAGGGGTGTGGCCTAATATGCTAATGAGTTTCTGTTATTGGGTGTGGCCTATTATCCTAATGAGTTCCTGCTGGCCTTTTTCTACAAAAAAAGCCCTGCTAGTGGCCATCATAATGTGACAGGGCACTGCAGGTCATAAGTTAGTAACATATTGTGTGATTGTATCTCCTTTTGTCTGTCCTGAATTTAGTGTCCTCAGTTTTATTTTGTGGCCTTAAAACCCATATGGTGAGAGTGGTGAAAAAGTTCTATCCATCCACGTTCTCTTGGACGCAGAAACCACTCTTTTGTGCTACCCCCCGTTGCTTTATAAGAACGTGAAAGATGGAAGTAGATCATACCTTCCAAATAAGAAAACAGGCTAGGAAAAGTTTTGTGTGAATTAACTGCTGTCACTGGGGAGGAGAAATAGGTCAAGGGATATTGTTCAGGCCTCAGCCATGAACAGGTATAAATATAGAGTCTGAGGCCATCTTTTGAGGATACCCCAAGAATCAACGATAACTTCTAAAAGGCTCCTTCTCCTATCTAGTAAAGACGTGGAAATATGTGGGAGATGCAGTAGTTAAATTGACTCAGATCTTTGCAGACTGGCATGATTAACACACATAAACACGTTCACATACTGCTAGACTAATGATGCTAATTTATTAAAATAGTCTGACATTATGTAGCTGTATTCATGTGGATTAATTACAACTCTCCATCACTCCTCTCATTGATAACCAGCTCTAGCCAGTACATTACACTGAATCAGTGGAACAAAATGCCAGTAAGGCAAAGTGAAGATATTTCCTGGAGAATGTATATCTACCTTCAGTTATATATATATCACTCCTTCTAATTAAACTCGCATTTATGGCTGATGTGAAACTAAACTTGTGGTGTAATTCAGTCTAGCTTGCAGGAAAACAAATACAAGCAAAATAAAAAAAAAAACATTCAAAAATCAAGACACCATGCGATCCCTAGAAAGTAATAACCAGTTAGAATACACTGGGGATGATTAATTCTCATCTGGCCATTAATATGTATGTAGTCAGGGTTCTTTTTGTAGAAAAAGCCCAGCAGGAACTCATTAGCATAATAGGGCACACCCAACAGCAGAAACTCATTAGCATATTAGGCCACAGCCCTGACAGCACAGCTCATTAGCATATTAGGCCACACACCCATGTTACCAGAAGTGTGGTCATCCAGCCATGCCCACCTTGTGCTTCTTATTCTGTTGACCTTGTTTGTTGTCAAAACCCAGGGCTTTTTTTGTAGCAGGAACTCCTTTGCATGTTAGGCCACTCACCCCGAATGTAGCCAATTCTAATGCGTTTCTGCTGTTGGGTGTGGCCTACTATGCTAATGAGTTCCTGCTGGGCGTGGCCAACTTGGGAGCCAGCCGGTTCCTGCCCAAAAATAGCCCTGAGTGTCCTAGTATAAGGCTATTGTTGCTAAGAGGTGTTCTAATCAAGGAGAAGGGACTTTGACGCTCCTGGCAATTTTTGAAATACAGTTCTCAGGTGCGGGGAGGGGCTGATTTGGATTATGACTGTGGCACATAGGAAGAAAGGACTTAAGCATCCCCCTCCTTTTGTTTTCCTGTCCTGGAATCCTGAGGACTGGAGCTGCTGTTGGCCCCACTGGGAAAACAAGTTTCTGCAATGGGACAAATCAGGGGTCGTTTTGTAGAAAAAGAGCTAGGGGAACTCATTAGCATAACTCATTAGCATATGCCACACCCCCTGACATCACCGGAAGTGTGTCATAAGGCCACACCCCCTGACATCACCGGAAGTGTGTCATAAGGCCACACCCCCTGACATCACCGGAAGTGTGTCATAAGGCCACACCCCCCGCCCCCAACGGTCCCGGCCGCCGCCGGCGCATACATTCATACAGAAGGCCAAGATAAGGTTTTCCAAGCAGTAAGGCCATCTTTAAAAGCCAGAGATGAACCGAGCTATTAGTAGTGTGTCCTTTTTAACAAAGAAAACTGATAAGACTGCTCTGTGATGCAGCAGACAGTAATGCGATAAGAACTGAGTGTCGTTAAACACCATATGTTTGTGAAGCTCTTGTAACGCTTTCATTTTTCCCTGGTGTCTTGCTGTGCAGTTGATTGGTTATCCTAGGATAAAGGAAATAGCAGCTAGATAACGGGTCTTTTTTCTTTTTTATATATACACGTATACACACACACACAACTCTCTGCTTAATCAGTTGCCTTGCAAACCCTATGGGGTTGCCTGTGACTTGACAGCACAGCACTTTACACACAAACACACATAAACTGATAAGGCAGAGTCTTTTATAATACGGGACATATTCTTTTTTAGACACTGTGCTGGTAAGCAGGAGGGGGATATTATGATAATGGTCAATTTTTTATAGGAAATAAAAACATGTGCAGACGAGAGCTTGTTATCTGTAGGTTTGGATGTGCCAAGATTCCAAAATGCAGCTTAGGCCAAGAGACATGATTCTGGAGAGTACTGATATACACATTTCTCATGTTTGGAAGTTCCAGAAGAACATGTGTTGGGTGGCAAAATGATTATCATCCAATTATAGGGTTGCCAAGTCTATCTTTGCCGGGAGCGGGGGGCTCCCGGCCGGTGTCTTGTGTGCGTGCGCACACATCACCCGGAATTGATGGGAGGATGCCAGGCACGTTGGGGGCGGGGCCACAGCCATACAAGGGAAAACCATAGAGTTTTCTCTTGTATGGCCGTGGCCCCGCCCCCGGCGTGCCTGCGTCACTTTCGGGTGACGCACACATCGGGGTGGAGTTCCCCCCGGGATCCGATCTGGCGGCGCCGGGGAACGGGCTTCTGGCTTGGGGGTTTCCCCGCCCCCTGGGGGGACTTGGGATCCCTATCCAATTATTTAAGATGGTGTAGCACCTAGCATGTCAGACTAGGATGCAGAACATGTGGGTTCAAATCCCCATGCAGCCATGATGTGTGCTGGTTAATCCAGTTTGGTGTAGCAGTTAGGAGCGCAGACTCTAATCTGGGAGAACTGGGTTTGATTCCCCACTCCTCCACATGCAGCTGCTGGTGTGACCTTGGGTCACTTACATGGTCTCTCAGAGCTGTTCTCTCAAGAGCAGTCCTCAAAAGAGCTCTCGCATCCCCACCTACCTCACAGGGTGTCTGTTTTGGGGAGGGGGAGGGAACGGAGATTGTAAGCCGCTCTGAGACTCCGGGTGAAGGGCGGGATATAAATCGAATCTCTATGCTCTTATTCTACCTTGGGCCAGTCACACACCCCTAACCTACTTGACCGGGTTCTAATGAGGACAAAATGGGGACAAGATAGATGGATGGATGGATGGATGGATGGATGGATGGATGGATGGATGATAGGCAGGCAGACAGACAGATAGACAGACGATAGTCATAACCACTGGAAAATGAATACTAGGTATTTCACCCCTTTATCTGTTAGGGTTTTCTCAGACTTGCCTTAGATCCAGAATCTTTGGATTCTGCCAACCCCCATTAACCCACGTGCTTCCATTGAAAGCAATGTGACAGCATTTCCATGGTAATAATTTATTATCTGGATGTTCTTGTCACAAAATCCAGTGATGTAAAGATCCTACTGAGCATTCCATCACTTCAGAATTCAGATGAACTGGGATTTCCAAAATTCATTTCAAAATGGAATCACAAGCCATTTGCCCAAGGTTTTAATTTCTTCCAGTCACTTGCGCCTGCAGTCCTGCATTTTACTGAGGGGCTTCTTTGTTTTTAAGGGTTTGTCAACAGGGACAACTACTAAAGAGTACCAAGATCTCCTCAATTGTCTTGCTAAGGAGCTTAAAAAGTGGTTTGCAATCCTATGAGGGCCTACTCATTAAGAGTTGTTTGAATACTTTGTTGGATAAATGGAATTAGGTGCTTTCTGTATGCCATAGACACAGTAGCCACAGTGCCTCGGGCCCACAATATGTTTAGGGGACCACAAAAATAATTTAATTTCTTTTAAAATCAGGGGAAAAAACAATTAAGTTTTAGGGTCAAAGAAAATGTTATTTTTTCTCACATCAGAAAAAAAATAACATTTTCCCAACTCTGTTTTATTGAAGAGATGTTTGAGAAGAATTGGATCAGTGATGTCAAAATATCTCACTGTGATATGTAATTTGGATCTCACCAATACCTATATATCTTTCCGTGGGAGAGAGGAGATATAATTTGGAGGTGAGTTTTCACAGGGGGGGGACAAAGAAAGGAGGTCTTCTGCTGCAAACTGCAGTCTTTATGGCTGTTTCTGTTTTTTAATGGGCTTATGAAAGAGCTAATAGAATTATGTCTGGAGTGGGGGACTCCCGTCCTGCGTCCTATGCAGATGGTCGTGGCCCCGCCCCTAGCATGCCTGCCGTCATAACGGCACTTCCTAGTGATGCGCACGCCAGGTGGGGTTCCCCCCGGGGCCCGATCCACCAGCAGCGGGGAACGGGCCTCTGGGGTGGGGGTTTCCCAGCCCCCAGGGGGGGACTTGGCAGCCCTAATGATGCCTGATAGGAGGCCCACTTCGCCTCAGCGCAGTTTACTTCTCATTCTGGTATATGGGCAAAAACTCTGTGGTAGACACATTGCTGCAATGTTAGCTAGCCCTAGGTCATTAGAACAGAGTGAGGGAATTGGCAAACAGCAATATGTATGTCACTTATAGCCCTTAGGATAGAGTGCAGACCACTAGCACAAAATGGCTGGGCTGGGAACCCCACCTTTTATCTATGTCAGAAGAAGCATTCATGACTGGACGGTTCTGCAAGTTTTAGGGTTAATAGGTACAAGTAAGACATCTTGGCTCTTTTGTAGTGGGTCCTAATTTCTGTTAGTCAGCACCCCCTCAAAAGTGCTAGATGTGACAAAATAACATTTTCCCAACTCTGTTTTATTGAAGAGATGTTTGAGAAGAATTGGATCAGTGATGTCAAAATATCTCACTGTGATATGTAATTTGGATCTCACCAATACCTATATATCTTTCCGTGGGAGAGAGGAGATATAATTTGGAGGTGAGTTTTCACAGGGGGGGGACAAAGAAAGGAGGTCTTCTGCTGCAAACTGCAGTCTTTATGGCTGTTTCTGTTTTTTAATGGGCTTATGAAAGAGCTAATAGAATTATGTCTTGCGGCTGCTAGGAATGTTATTGCATTTCGCTGGAAATCTAAGAAGACGCTGCAATTGAGCGATTGGTATGTGAAATTGTGGGACTTTTTTTTACAAGACAAAGTTTCCACAAGTATTCTTTGATCTGAAAATCAACCCGTTCCTGACAATCTCCAAGAGAAATGGATGCCTCTCTTAGAAGCGTCAGCAGCACATAAAATCGACACTTCCCTGTTTGCTCTACATAAACATCAGGATTTGCTTTCTTATTTTTAACTGTTTTTTTATTTAATTTAAAAAAGTAAAAAATAAAAAGTTTTGAGGGAAATCATGACAGAATAGTGTGGCCCTGAATTACACTACTTGCCCAGCTCCTCGCAATAGCACTTTTTACTAGTGAACAGTCTATTTGGTTACACATTTGTGACTTTCATAAGGTGAGATGGTGGTTAAAACCTCTAAACGATTACTGAACTAAATAGGAAGACTGTTTTACAGACAACCTTCACATTTCCCAGCAGACAGAATTAAGATGAATATGAATGGGCTGTCATCCCACCATTCCAAAGGGACATTAGGGGGAAATGATAAATCTGAGCTTAATTGTCCTTAAGACCACTTAGGGCGGTAATTCATAATGGGGCCATGTTTTAAAAAGTGGAGATAATGGATAAAGAGAAATTTACAATAGGTCTGATATTACTCTGTACCTTGGAATGGTTATCCATTTGGAAGAAGTTCCAGGTAGGTGAAAGATGGGGAAAGTTATGAGGTGGTCTGAGGGCCTATGAATTGGAAGTGCAATTTCAAGGCAATGAATGAGCCCAATTTGCCAAATCAAATATGCTCCCTTTCAGTGCAGTTCTACACATGTATACTCAGAAGTAAATCCTGTTGGGTTTTTATGTCTTCGATTTATTATACCGCCCT
>NW_015166550.1:0-1776 GCF_001447785.1 Gekko japonicus
GTTCTCTGGATTTGTGCATGTGAGCCATGTCAGAGGCCAATGGAAATAGGAAACAGAAATGTATACATGGAGAATGCTGTTATGGCTGCTGGAGCCATTCATATTGGGGAGGGTGGGGGCTAAAATTGAAGCCCAGACCCTTGTTCACTTTAAAATATAACTCCTGTCTTTAAAATGAACCATTACCATTTTTCAGAGATTACGTTGTACACACAAGCCTCCCACATTCCTGGTCCATAATTTGCAGTGCAGCCAGTAATATGGAAAGTAATTTCAGGGAAGCAACGAAACTGTAGTCAAATCACAATGCTGTGTGGGTCTTGGGTGCTCTCAGGGCAGCATCCAAGACCTAATACCATTTCTGTGTGGAAGAACTATAAAAAACCATCTCTTAAACTGAAATAGAAGTGTGTTAGGCTTGGATACTGATTACTGTAGATAAATCTATCCTGCATTCCTAAAGGCATGGTAATGTGTTTTCAGGATTGTAGGTATCAACTCACATGGGCCTTAAGTGGCAGGAAGTGGTTCTGGCTAAGTGTTCAATCAAGCCTTGAAGAAGATGGTTCTTATCCCCCTCCCAGCTGAAGGAAGGACCTGCTAGATGTCTGCCAGAATTGAAACTCTACTGACTTTTCACACTGCAACAGAGAGAAACATACCTAGAAAACTGTAAAGAAAGCAAATCCTTCAAAATGGCAGTCTCCATATTTTTGTCTTCCCTGTGACAGAGAATGAGAATTTGTTTTCTGCCCTTAATTTGCCTGCCTTAAAATAGTAAGGAGACTAGATTTGTTTTCCCAAAAAAAGCCACATATGGCTAGGCATGCTGCGAACTTAAATGCTAACATGATTGCTGGCAAGCTTACTTTCTTCAAGTTCCCTCCGTTTACCCTGTGACAGAGAATGAGAATTTGTTTTCTGCCCTTAATTTGCCTGCCTTAAAATAGTAAGGAGACTAGATTTGTTTTCCCAAAAAAAGCCACATATGGCTAGGCATGCTGCGAACTTAAATGCTAACATGATTGCTGGCAAGCTTACTTTCTTCAAGTTCCCTCCGTTTATATGCAAGGCGAGTTCCTGACCACATCTCCTCAGTGTTCTCTGGTTAAATTCACCTCAAGCGTAGCACCTTGCCAAACAGTTTTGCATGATTGCTGCCTACTCACTGCAGATTGTGAATATTTTTGTCCCACCTAAGAATTTCAGCTCATTTGCCAGGGTAGAACCAATATTACCCTTGAGTCATGGCCATGACTTGTGAAAATCATAGAACTGCTTACAGTTCTTCTCATTTTTCCTCCAGTTAAATGGGGGGGGGGGGGGTAGTGGCTCTGCTTTTGGAGGTATCTGGCCATGACCCTGGCTAATCTTGTGTAGACAAAAAAAGCAGGCACTATTATCTGTCTGGGGCTGATCATTTAAATGCTTTATCAAACTATAGAACAGCATCAATTTCCCCACTCTCACTATAACCCATTGAGCCTATTGAAGGCCAGTGTCATGAACAGCATAGTGAGCAGTGCAGGGGATCTGTAACGGGAAAGAGCAATCTGCAGAAATTACCACTGTTTCTTACAAAAACGGGTGTCCCTAAATCTTTGGAATCTGGATAATTATTTTCCACTATTAACACTGTCAGCAAGTATATCATGTTTCAAAGTGTAGAGATATTTTCTTTTTGAAGGTATTAATTTGCATTTTAAATGGTTCAATATTTTGTTCTCTATAAAAACAACCAGTCGGTTTATTTCCCCCAGTAAACATTGCCATCAC
>NW_015166550.1:2842-19015 GCF_001447785.1 Gekko japonicus
CACAGAGCCCTGATCTCTTCTGGGAGCTCATTCCACCAGTATGGAGCCGCTATTGAGAAGGCTCTGGCCCTGGTTGTAGCCTGCTCTCTGGGGAATATGCTGGGAAAGGTGGTCCCTCAAGTATGCAGGTCCCTGACCATAGAGGGCTTTAAAGGTAAGCACCAGCACCTTGAAGCCAATTCAGTACGCTATCGGCAGCTAGTGCAATGCTTTCAGCACAGGCTGGATGTGCTCCCACATAGGGAGGCTGAGCCTGGCCGCAGCATTTTGCACTAGCTGTAGCTTCTGGATTTGGGACAAGGGCAACCCCATGTAGAGAGCATTACAGTAGTCCAATCTCAAGGTGACCATCATGTGGGTCACTGTTGCCAAGTCATTGCATTCAAGGAAGGGAACCAACTGACTAATCAACTGAAAATGATAGAAGACTAACTTGGCCGTGGTTGCTACCTGGGCCTCCATTGCTAGGGAGGCATCCAAGAATACTCCCAGACTCCTAACCTCCGGCATTGGCAGCAACAGAGCCCCATCAAAGGTCGGGAGTGGGATCCCTGCCCTCGGCCCGCCTTGACTTAGGCACAGGACCTCTGTCTTGGTTGGATTCAATTTCAGTCGGCTCAGTCTAAACCAACCAGCCATGGCTTGTAACTCCCAGTCCAGATCTTCAGGTTTGGAGTCAGACTGGCCACCCAACAACAGATTGAGCTGGGTGTCATCCACATACTGGGGACATCCTAGCCCATGCCTCTGGGCCATATGGGCAATGGGGCTCATATAGATGTTAAATAACATCAGGGAAAGCACCACCCCTTGGAGCACTCCACAGGCCAGTGGGTGCCTTCTGGATGCCACCCTTTATCTCTGATCCTGGAGAAAGGAGGCAAGCCATTGCAAGGAAAGCCCCTTAACTCCAGTGTCAGCGAGGTGGTGGATCAGTAGCTGGTGGTCAACTGTGTTGAATGCTGTCAACAGGTCCAACAACAACAGCACTGCCAACCCGCCCTGATCCAGATGCCTCCAGAGGTCACCTGTGAGGGCAACCAGTGCTGTCTCCGTCCCATGGCCTGTTTGAAAACCAGACTGGAAGGGATCTAGAATAGAAGTGTCATCCAAAAAGCTCTGTAACTGAATTGCCACCGCTGTCTTGATTATTTCGCCCAAATAGGGCAAATTGGAAACTGGCCGATAATTCGCCAATTTGGCTGGATCCAAGGATGGCTTTTTCAAGAGAGGACAGACCACCGCTTCCTTGAGTGCCCCAGGAAACAGTCCCTCCCTTAGGGTACCTAAAAACTCATCACAAACAGCTTAAATTAGCCATGATGGGCACGGATCAAGGGAACACGTGGTAGGGCATACAGTCAAGAGCAATTTTTCGACTTCGTCTAGGCTGAGTGGACTGAAATAATCCATAACCTGTCTCAACTGTGGCAGGGAGGTCATGGTGAAGCGACAAGACTTTATCTGCAAAATAGCTTGCAAAGGCCTCATAGCCAATGTCCAATTCCCTAGCATTTGGTCTGCCTTGTGGCAGGACAGTCATAGACCGAATTGTTCTAAATAATTGGGCTGGGCGTGAGCTTGAAGATGCAATCATGGCCAGATAGTACTCTGTCTTCGTGGCTTTGACTGCCATCTTATAGGATCTCATAAACATCCTATACGCTGTTCTTGTGGCTTTGTCGTGGGCACGCCACCACTGTTTTTCTAGCGATCTTAGCCTTCACTTCATCAGCCACAACTCCTGGGTGTACCTAGCTGTCAGCTTAGAGTGAGGGCACAGAGGGGGTTGGGGAATGATCTCGTCAATGGCAGCCAAGAGTCAGCTATGCCAGTCTACAAGCTCATCCAAGGAGCCGCCAGAGGGCATCAGTTCCCGCAGAGCCATCTGAAGCCATATAGGGTCCATTTGGCTCCGTGGGCAAGCTAAAATATGCTTGCCACCCAAATGGCCAGGGTGAAACATTCAGATTGGCCTTCAGGGCGCATGGTGGCTTGTGGCTTTCCCGAGTCAATTTCACTCCCAGCTGACTGGTGGGGAGTGAAATTGACATGGAAATCTCTACCAGCTACCAGAGGGAAATAAGGAATTTTAACATGCCTCCTTTTTCTCTGGTGGTGTAAATCGGACCCGAATATATTCGTGAATACCAAAGATAGCCCCAATCCACTTACTTTATCAGTATTTTACTGGGGAAATTCAGCATTTACCAATATTTTTCGGATCTGATTTACCTGATGCCAAAAAATACCAGCATTTTTTTTTGCACACCCCTAATCAAAACATTAAAAGATTTCAACATTAAAACATTGAAAGTACATATAAAATTTAAAAA
This sequence comes from Gekko japonicus, assembly GCF_001447785.1. NCBI lineage: Eukaryota > Metazoa > Chordata > Lepidosauria > Squamata > Gekkonidae > Gekko > Gekko japonicus. The sequence goes on from NW_015166550.1 coordinate 5,179, forward strand.
ATAAATCATGGAGGATGGCCAATAACAGTTATTGGGGGCGGGGATCACCAGAGTTTTGGCCCCATGACCAAGAAGGTCCTTTCTCAGGTTGCTACATATCTAGCTTCACATGGCAAGGGGCATTTGAAGCAGGCCTGTGAAGATGACTGTAGCAGATGGGTAGATTCATATGGGAGAAGGTGTTCCTTAAAGTATGCTGTCACAACACCATATAGGTTTGATTTGATTTGATTTATTAGATGTCTGCCCCATCCTCCCGGCCTAGGCTGGCTGAGGGAGGCTTACGTAAAAACAACATAACATTTACAATAATATAGAATAAAAAATAAACAGCATCAATTAATACAAATAAAACATAATAAAGTGCTAGTAGCAATGATTCCACAGAGGTTCTCTCATCTCACAGTCGGCTCCTTAAACTTCTTAGATTGTCTTAAGCGCTTAGCTCAGGCTGTAGTTAAAGTCCCAGGGGAAACAGGGCTCTTTGACTATAGGCTGTCTGTTTTACAGGCCCTATGGAACTGTAAAAGGTCCCGCAGGTCCCTGGTCTCTTCCTGGAGCTCATTCCAACAGAGTGGAGCCGCAACCAAGAAAGCCCTGCCCCTGGTTGTTGCTATCCTGGCCTCCTTGAGACTTGGGAGGGCCAGCTGATTCTGGGCCCCTGATCCCAGCGCGCTCTGGGGTACATATGGGGAAAGGTGGTCCCTCAGGTATGTAGGTCCCTGGCCATATAGGGCTTTAAAGGTAAGAACCATCTCCTTGGAACGAATCCGGTGTGCTATAGGCAGCCAGTGCAATGTCTTTAGCACAGGCTGGATGTGCTCCTGAACAGGGAGTCCCATCAAAAGCCTGGCAGCGGCATTTTGCACCAGCTGCAGCTTCCGGATTTGAGACAAGGGTAGCCCCATCTAGAGGGCATTACAGTAGTCTAATCTCAAGGTGACGCGTGGATCACTGTTGCCAAGTCGTTGCATTCGAGGAAGGGAACCAACTGCCCAATCAGCCAAAGGTGGTAGAAGGCTGACTTGGCAGTGGCTGCTACCTGGACCTCCATTGTAAAGGAGGCATCTAGGAGCACTCCCAGAGTCCTAATCTCCAGCACTGGCACCAGTGGTGCCCCATCGAAGGTCAGGAGCGGGGTCCCTACCCTCGGGCCATTCCGATTCAGGCACAGGACCTCTGTCTTTGTCGGATTCAGTTTCAGCCAGCTCCGCCTAAGCCAATCAGCCACAGCCTGTAACGCCCAGTCTAGATCTTCCGGTTTGGAGTCAGACTGACCGCCCAACAACAGATAGAGCTTTGTGTCATCCTCATACTGGTGACATCCCAGCCCATGCCTCGCGGGCGATCTGGGCAAGAGGGCGCATTTAGATGTTAAAGAGCATCGGGGACAACACTGGCCCTTGAGGCACTCCACATTCTAGTGGGTTCCTCCGGGACAGCTGATCCCCCAGTGCTACTCTTTGTCCCCGACCTTGGAGAAAGGAAGCGAGCAACTGCAAGGCCAGGCCCTGGACTCCAGTATTGGTGAGGCAGTGGATCAGTAGCTGGTGGTCAACCGTGTCAAATGCAGCCGACAGGTCTAACAGCAACAGCACTGCCAATCCACCCCGATCCAGATGCCTCCGGAGGTCATCTGTGAGGGTGACTAGTGCCATCTCCATCCTGTGACCCAGGCGAAAGCCAGACTGGAAGGTATCTAGGATGGAAGTGTCATCCAAGAACTCCTGTAACTGAATTGCCACTGCCCTCTCTATTATCTTGCCCAAGTAGGGCAAGTTGGAAACCGGCCAATAGTTAGCCAATTCATCCAGATCCAGAGATAGCTTTTTCAGAAGAGGGTGTACCACTGCTTCCTTGAGTGCCTCCAGGAACCGCCCCTCTGAAAGGAACTTATTGATGATCTCCCGCAATGCACCTCAAAATCCCTTGTGGCCGGCTTTAATTAGCCACGAAGGGCATGGGTTGAGGGAGCACGTGGTAGGGTGTACAGTTAGGAGCAGTTTGTTGGCTTCCTTTAGGCTGAGCAGGCTGAAATAATCCATAACATGACTAGAAGATGTGCATGGAGCCTTGAGTTCGCTCACTGTATCAACTGTAGTGGGAAGGTTGTGGCAGAGTGACAAGACTTTGTCTGCAAAATAGCTTGCAAAGACCTCACAACCAATGTCCAATTCCCTAAGATTTTGTCTGCTTTGAGGCAAAGCAGTAATAGGCCAAATTGTTCTAAACAGTTGGGCTGGGCGTGAGCTTGCAGACACAGTCACAGCCATATAATACTTTCTCTTAGTGGCCTTGACTGCCGTCTTATAGGATCTCATAAACGTCCTATAAGATGCTCTTGTGGCTTTGTCACGAGCATGCAGCCACTGTCTCTAGCCGTCTTAGACCCTGCTTCATCAGCTGCAACTCCTGGGTAAACCATGGAGCGAGCCTAGACCGGGGGGGGGGCAGAGGGTGCCCGGGAGTTATCTACAAGCTCATTCAATGAGCTGCCAGGGGGCTTCAGATCCCAAAGAGCCATCTGAAGCCACATTGGGTTCATTTGGACAACACTAGATCCGCTGCCTGAGTAGAGGCCACGTCATTGGCATGGACATTGAAATCACTCAGGACTATCAGTCTAGGGTGTTCCAATGCCCAGCCTGATACGGCCTCCACCAGGGACAGTAGGCTATCGGCTGGTTTGTTGGGTGGTTGGTACACCAACCAAATCGCTACACTCTCCCTGGCTTCCCACACTAGGCCAGCACACTCTATGCCCGTGATCTTCGGCGGTGGGAGCGCCTTGAAGTAGTAAGCCTCCCGTATGAATAAATCCACTCCTCCCCCCACCCTCTAGTCCATGATTGGTGAAGGACCAAGAACCTGGGAGGCGCTTACTGGGAGAGAGACATTGTCTCTCCCTCTCGTGCCCAGGTCTCAGTCATGCACGCCAGGTCTATGTTCTGTTCCTGCAGGAAGTCCCGAAGGACCGTGGTCTTGTTATTTATAGACCTGGCATTACACAACACAACACCAATGTCGGAGGGGGGATCAGTCATCCTAGCCCCACTGCCTACAACCTTTGGGATGGGACGTAGGCTGGAAGGAGGCCGAGCTAAACTACTTCTCCATCCCCTTCCCTTTACTCCATGCCTAGTCCCACTGCTAGTGATTTGGTTAATCGCTAGTTTGGTGCAGTGGTTACGTGTGTGGACTCTAATCTGGGAGAACCGGGTTTGATTCCCCACTCCTCCACTTGCAGCTGCTGGATGACCTTGGCCAAACCATAGTTTTGTCAGAGCTGTCCTTGAAAGGGCAGTTCTTGAAAGAGCTGTCTCAGCCCCACCTACCTCACAGGGTGTCTGTTGTGGGAAGTGGAAGGGAAAAGAGTTTGAAAGCCACTCTGAGACTCCGAGTGAAGAGCAGGGTATAAATCCAATCTCATCTTCTTCTTCTATACTTTCCCCTCCCCAGGAGCAATGGAATCCTTTGCCCGGTCATCATTTCACCTATTGATCTTCACCAGCTGCGAATCAGCTGTGGGCCTCAGACCAATTAGGACGTTGGACCTACACAGTAGTCCTTGACAACGCGCGCTGGCACCACTTACTCTAGATTTAGTATGACCCTGCCAATTTAATCTAAAAGGTAAAGGTTCCCTTGCTCGAAAGCCAGTTGAATCCGACTCTAGGGTTGCGGTGCTCATCTCCGTTTCAAAGCTGAAGAGCCAGAGCTGTCCGAAGACATTTCCATGGTCATGTGGCCGGCATGACCAATTTAATCTAGTGGCCTATAAATGCCTTTAAAAAAAGATATCTGTATGTATATAATCCAATCAAATTAGCCAATAATTTAAATTCAGTAAGATTCAAATATCAGCATCTTTAATTGGGCTTGGAAGCATACTGGGAGCCAGTGAAGATGGAAGAAGACTGGAGTGATATGGTCACTATAATCCACTCCAGTCGACTTTCTGGCTGCAGTATTCTGTACTAACTGTAGTCTCTAGACAGTCTTCAAAGGCAGCAGCATGTAGAGCACATTCTGGTAATCTAATCTAGATTTTACTAGACCATGCACCACAGTGGCAAGATCTTTCCTGCTGGCTCACCAGCCAAAGCTGGTGAAGGATGGCCCTGGCCACTGCTGCCCTGGTTATCCAAGCAGATGCCTGGGTCCATCAGCACCCCCACGCTATGAGCCTGCTTCTTTAGGGGAAATGCAGCCTGGTCCGGATCAGGAGATACCCTAATTCCTAGGTCAGTCCTGTCAATGTGCCTCCATTTTGTCAAGATTAATTTTCATCCAATTAGCCTTCATCTATCCCAAAATTGTCTCCAGGCACCTGTACATGGTTTCCTCTGTCTCCCTGGGAACTGCTAAAAATGTGAGGTAGAGCTGAGTATCATCCTCATATTGTTGGCAACTGAATCCAAATCTCTGGATGACCTATCCCCATAGCTTTGAATAGATGAAAGCATGAGAGTACAATATAGAATCTTCCATGATCCACCAAGCCACCAAAGGCCACCACAAAGTCCAGGAGAGTTAAGAAGTCACATTCCCTGTGTCCATCTCTTGGTGCAGGATATCCACCAGGACAATCAGGCCATTTCAATATCATAACCAGGCCTGAAACCAGATTGGAGCAGATCTAAATAATCTACTCCATTCAGGAATTACTGATATTGTTTTAATTTCTCTGAGGAATACATTTTAAATAGACCAATAATCATTCTGCATGTGGAAGAAATTTAGCCAGCCTTGAATTTAGCCAACCTTGAATAGTTCCTATTCAGTTTAAATTTACTTGTACCTCCATGAATGATACAGACTTTTGAGTAGAGCAAAGCTGTAGGTTATACAAAGCTCCTCGTATTACAGAACTTTACCTGCTCCTTCAAGAAAATTTAAATTTTAAAGATATCATCATACCTATTTTATTGACCTTTTTGCTTGAATAACATGGCAACTTCCATTAATCTGATCATAATATTGATTCCCCCCCCCCCCTCCTTCAGACTAGAAGTTTGTACTCATTAGCAAGAAGCAGCAATTTTAGGCTAAGAGACCATTTCAGATGAAGTTTATTTGTGCTACCTATGGCAATTCCTTTGGAGAACTGTATCCATTATGATGTATTCATATGTAAGTTGTTGGGAGTCGGGTGCCTGTGTAATGCCATTGCCAAAAATGCATTCTCTTTCAATACACTGCCTGGTTGCTTCCTTTGTAAATGTGAGAGATTATTTCACTTTGTTAACATGATGTTACCATAGAAATACTCTTACCACTTTGAAAAACCCTTCGGGCTATTATTCCTATGTCTGTATTCAAAGAAGATATTAAAGATCCTGTGTCTTAAGGAACTGTTAAATGTTTTGCTAAAAAAAGTGCACATACAACAGAAGTCATCTTAAAATGCAGTGGAAAAGTATTAAGCGTATCTGTGGAATCTCCCCTTCTTTGGATGTTTTCAGCAACAAATAAGGAAATCTTTGGAGATGCCTTAGTAGTAAAATGTCCTGCCTTAGGGCCAATCAAGCTCTCCTAGGTGAGGAACTACAGAATTCTCATACTAAAAACTAATCACACCAGACATATAAAGGCCATTGTGGAAGACCAGCCTCACTTTGACTCAGAATCGAGCCCCAAACAGGTTCTAGCCCCTGCTCATCCTTAATCTTTGCTGCCACAGTCTGCCTTTCAAGGAACCAAAGGCTCCTTTGAGGAGACGAAATCCTTTTGGAGTTACAACAGGTTCCCTGATCTCCCACTTACCAGGGTTCAAGCCTGTCTCCCCATTTGCGCTGTCATGTGGGAGAGCAACTAGATGGGTGTGGAAGACTTTTGGCTAACTTAACAGTTAGAGCCACCAGTCCAGTAGAGAAGTGATTTGTAGAGAAAGATGAGGGGAATGGCTTCAGAAACAGATAGGTTAAAAGAAAACAATTTTCAAGCTGTCTTGTCTACACCATTAGAAATGTAGAGAGGTATGTGGCCCGGGAGGGCACACGGCCTGAGGCAGCTCAGCTAGCCAAAGGCCCAGAAGGACTGGAGGGATGGAATGATCTGACCTTTGCAGGGCCTGATACAACCTTGCAAGCCTGAGCTGAAGGTCTAGCAAAGCAGAGGAAGCCTTGGGGCGGTTGTGGTCAGGAACTAGTGCTGTGGGGAGGAGCTGATTGTCTGTTGTGGCCACTGTTAGCTGAAATACCTTCCCCCCAGAGGGCTTGGGAGCACTGGAAAGGGGATGGGCCCTGCCAATGGGAGGCAGGTCCAGATGTTGGGGAGGACCCTAAAGGAAGTGGTCCAAGGCGGTCTGGGGCAATTGGACTAGGAGGCACTTGGTGCAGACCTAGGGAATTCTCCAGGAGTCAGACCCGACAAAGTGGAACAAAAAGTTGCTTATTGGCTTCCTGCTGTTTTTGGAGTATGGCTGCCAACCTGGACCAAGGCCCCAGCCCTAGCCTGCTACACATACCTCTAGTGCATGTGGCCTAAAGTTGCTCCACCCTACCTACAAATAACTTTCAGAAATACATATTCTTAGTGGCGTCCGAAGGACATTTTAAATACATGGTAGAAAATACAGTATCCCTTAAAGAAAAATATCTCAGTTATGAAGATGCTTTTTCACCATGCCTATCACCTTTAAAAGAGGACATTGCCTTGTGAGTTGTGTTTGGCATCTCTGTCATAGATGCTTATAAATAGAAGTGGTGCCCGGTTCTTGGAAAGACACCACTTTTCTTTGCTATCATAGTCAAGCAGTTGTGGGTGACATTCATTTCCACCAGTGTATGTTGAAAGAGACAGGCATGTGTGCAATCTTGTTTTATGCTTTATCAAAACAAATATTTTGTAGTACTGAGACCAGCCCTTTCCATTTGTTGCAGTTGAGTGCCAAAATAAAGATACTCTTCTTTCTTCATATTCTGCGTTAATCTGGATTAACAGCCTCTAGTTTTGTCCTGACATGGATGGCCCAGGCTAGCCTGATCTCATCAAATCTTGGAAGCTAAACAGGGTCAATCCTGGTTAGTTCTTGGATGGGAGGCAACCAGAGAAGTTCAGGGCAATAGCAAACCACCTCTGTTCCTCTCTTGCCTTGAAAATCCTATGGAGTTGCCGTAAATAAACTGCAACTTGACAACACTTTCTACCACCACCAGTTTTGTACAAATCTGAATCCTCATTTGACTAATAAACATATTATCATCCTGATTTTAGGTACAGCAAAGAACCATTAAAACATTAAGGTGCAACTAAACATATTGAGTGATATTGAATATACATACTTCCAGCTGGATCATAAGACTGGAAATATCAGTTTCAAACTACATGCTCTTCATAATTTTATACAATTCAGCTGCTCGGGTTACAATTTAAAGGTGAAAAATGGCACAGTGGGCAAGGGGATATTTGACCCTTTCCCCTTGGGGGGGGGATGTATAGATATATGTAGATTTTCCATGGCAGAGGTTAAAAATGTCTTATAGTAGTACTTATCGGGGAAATGGCACAAGGGGAAAAGATTTAAGTCCCTCCCATGTGTTAGTTCTCCCCCCCTTTAAATTGCAGCAGTATTGGCTGCATAGCACATATATTTTTAAAGGATCACAGAACAATATGTAGCATGCAAATCTGCTCTGAATTGTAGCCTGTTCTTCCAACTGTTTTCTAAGGTCAAATGCTACACATCACAAAGGAAGGTGAGAGGCTGGGTGTTAGTCCTTGCTTTCTTTCACAATAAGACTGTTCTCCTTGTGGGTCTGTTCACCTTTGCAAGTTGGATATAGGTGATAGCTTTTATGAGAGCTGGAACTGGTATGGCAGAGCTACTATTGTGTACACACAGATTTATGAACATTTAATGTTGCTTTGTACAATCAAGTTTTGGCCCCTCAAGCCTAACACTGTTTACTCTGACTAGTGTGACACAGATAGTGAAGACACAGAATTGTAATTTATTCATTGAAGCTAGTTTCCTGGAGGTTCTGGCTTCATGTTTCTATTTGTAAAATAACCTGTCTATCTGCTACCAAAATCATAGCTTATTTATTTATTTATTTATCATTCGATTTCTAGGCCGCCCTCCCTGCGGGTGGGCTCAGGGCAGCTAACATCAGGGCACGCATGCAAAATACATAAAAACAAGATAAAAACACACAAATTACAATATTTACAAAATAAAGTGCTTCAAGATGATCGCAGGTGATAGACTTCAATTTAAAGACGGTATCCAGAGGATATTCAGTCAGATCTCCTGTGGTATCCACACGTCATAGTGCTGCAGTTCGATCGTCACAGGGCCACTCCCATACCTCGCTGTTTCCAACAGAGGTCATTTCGGGGGGATCGCGGGGGATCGCACTTCCCCCGGGTGAGGTACGGGGGCGGGCCATATGAGGAAGCCCCTCCCCCTGCTTCCGGCCACCCTGCTTCCGGCCCTCATTCAGCCAGGAGGAGGCAGGAGAAGAGGGAGGGTAAGTTGCTTCCTCCCTGCCTCTCCCCACCCCTGCCTGCCTGGGGCCAGGGAGGGTCTTCGCGGGGCTTCCTTGCACTCCTGCCGGCCTTGCAGGTCCACCACCAGGCCCCTCATGGGGCTCAGCAGTGGAGCTGCAAGGCTGGCGGCGGCGGCCGGGACCGTTGGGGACGGGGTGTGTGGCCTTATGACACACTTCCGGTGATGTCAGGGGGTGTGGCCTTATGACACACTTCCGGTGATGTCAGGGGGTGTGGCATATGCTAATTAGTTCCCCTAGCTCTTTTCCTACGAAACGACCCCTGGTTTCCAAACTCGGTGGTGGTGGCGGCTCCTACTGAAAAGCCTGGTGGAAGAGCTCTGTCTTACAGGCCCTGCGGAACTGTGCAAGGTCCCGCAGGGCCCTGATCCTCCAGGAGCTCATTCCACCAGGTAGGAGCCGCCACCGAGAAGGCCTTGGCCCTAGTAACTGCAAGCCTGGCTTCCTTGGGGCCTGGGGTCACAGTAGATGTTGGGTCCCTGACCGAAGTGCCCTTTGGGGTATATATGGGGAAAGGCAGTCCCTCAGGTATGTCAAACCCTGGCCATATAGGGCTTTAAAGGTAAGAACCAGCACTTTGAAGTGAATCTGGTACACTATGGCAGCCAGTGCAGCGCTTTCAGCACAGGACGGATGTGCTCCCACCTAGGGAGACACATCAGAAGCCTGGCTGCAGCATTCTGCACTAGCTGCAGCTTCCGGAGTTGCGACAAAGGCAGCCCCACGTAGAGAATGTTACAGTAGTCTAGCCTCAAGGTGACCGTCACATGGATCACTGTGGCCAGGTCATTGTGGTCAAGGAAAGGAACCAACTGTCGAGCCAGCCAAAGATGGTAAAAGGGCGACTTAGCCGTGGCTGCCACCTGGGCCTCCATAGTTAGAGAGGAGTCCAGGAGAACTCCCAAACTCCTAACCTCTGACGCTGGCACTAACGGCGCCCCATCGAAGGTCAGGAGAGGGAGTCCCAACCCTGGACCAGCGCGACTCAGGCCCAGGACCTCCGTCTTCACCGGGTTTAGCTTCAGCCAGCTCAACCTGAGCCAACCAGCCACGGCTTGCAGTGCCCGGTGTAGATCTTCTGGGGTGGAGTCTGACTGGCTGCCCAGCATCAGACAGAGCTGGGTGTCATCTGCATATTGATGACACCCAAGCCCATACCTCCGGGCAATCTGGGCAAGGGGGCGCATATAGATATTAAACAACATCAGGGAAAGCACTGCCCCCTGAGGCACCCCGCATTTGAGCGGGTGTCTCTGGGACTGCTGTTCCCCTAGTGCCACCCTTTGTCCCCGACCCTGGAGAAAAGAGGCGAGCCATTGAAGGGCAGGCCCCTGAATCCCCATGTTTGTGAGGCGGCGGGTCAGCAACGTGGTCGACCGTGTCGAACGCGCCCGACAGATCTAACAATAACAGTGCCGCCATGCCACCTCGATCCAGATGTCTCCGGAGGTCGTCAGTCAAGGCGACCAGTGCAGTCTCCATCACATATCCTGGGCGGAAGCCGGACTAGAAAGGATGATTTCTGATTGCTTAATAGTATACTATGCTACCATTACCATGCACTGTATTTATTCTTTGTAAGTGTGCATTCTCTACGTATATGTTATATTTTTCCAGGATTCATGTTTTTTCATATTTTGTGTGTATCTAAATTGGATTCTTTGGGCTTTGTTAATAACAATACTAGCAAAGGCAGGATTTGTCCTGTTATTGTTATAAATATGCTACTTCCCTGTTTCAAAATTGATCTAATTATACTGAAACAGTAATGAATGTAGATCCCTACTTCAAAGTGGGTACTATTCCAGCAGTTATTCTGAGATGTATAAACAATTCTAATCATTTTTTAATCAATACAGTTCCTCATTCATGGGATTCAAATATAAATCTGTGCTTTGTAATGTCTGCCAGCGAGATCTGATCACCATTCTTTCCGACCTGGTCTAATAACCTGATAAGCTCTCTACAGCTTATTGATCATAGCTTTCAAAGTGTAAAAATTATGGTACAATAAACTTTGATATTGATAAATTGTTAGACTTCTTCCTGCCTTGTTATTTTGTAAGTAATTCATCAGATCTTTTGCAAATTTGCCATATTTTCTAACTGTGTTGCCCCCAACTGCAACTGCAAGGCTGGGTATAAATACAAATAATAAATAAATAAATATGATGCTTCCATATTCTCCAACTAAAAAAGATATATCAAGTTAACTACTACAGGTTATTGCTTTTTAGCACCACTGAAAAATCTGGATGTGTCAAATACACTGCATCTTATTAAGGTTCAGCTTTGACTTTCTAGGAAGGGAATGAATGTTAGGTTTCTGTCCTAGTGTTTTATGTATTGTAGTAAAAATAGATAATATAAAAGGGCTGGTTTGATTCTTTCCCCCCTGTAGATGTTGTTGTTGTTGTTGTTAGCCATTCAGTTGTATCCGACTCTTGGCAATTCTGTGGGCCAGATCTCCACGTTTTCTGATCTCATACCGTTTCTTTGAGCCATTCCATGCTCAGGCTGGTGTCAATTTACTTAAAATCTAATCATTGAAGTGTTACAGACCAGTGGCTAGTGTAGAACATGACATATGGTATTTGGGTCCATATCTATCATGTGTATGATGTCCTAAGTTTGCTGGATGTATTGATGAATTCATTGTAGAAACAGAAGGTATTCAACTGACTGAAGGTTCATGTTTTTTAGCATTACTTTGCCAGCCAATTTATTTTGTTACATAGCATGCTGATTTGAACTTGCACCGCCATATGCCATCTTGATGCTAAACTGTGTCCGTGGAAATCCTAAACTGGACCAGATATGTAAGCGTGTCTTATTCTTCTGCCCACATTTTTTATATTAAGTACACTTTGTTTATAGAACCATAAAGATACTGAACAAAATTCGAGTCCAATGGCAGCTTTAAGACCAAAAACGTTTTATTCAAGGTATAAAATTTCATGTGCATTCATACTTCTTCAGATACTGGAAATCCTTGTTTCTCTGAAAACCTTTCGGGGTAGACTTGTTTGTTGTTCTAATCCCCCTCCCCCAAGAGTAATGGTTTTCAGTTTCCCCAAACTTCAGGTAGCCTAAAGAATGAGTCATTTTGCCATATAACATTTCTGCTATTACCGATGCATTTTGTTAATATAAATAACAAGCTGGTATCTTTGCAGAAGCAACAAAATGGATGCAGCTACCTCAGCCTTCCCTCGTATGCTTACACTCATTCAGCAAGAGCAGCTTCAGATGTTTCTTGCAGCAAAGGGGGTGGCAGGAGGGAGGGACTTAAACTTCCTGTTCTTCTGTACCTCATAATGTCCATTTGAAGGGAATCAGGGATACTTTGAACTCTTCCCATCTCTGTAATCCTACAAGGACTAACAATAGCAACACAGACAGTTTTCAAGCTATTTTCTTCCAGAATTACACCAAAGTTGTTGCCTGTCATTTGCCTGGGCCAAGCTTTCTCATTCTTGGACTGACTGCATCTAAGGCAGAGGAGCAGTGAGGGAGAGTGAAATGAGGAGGCGATAAAGAGGGACAAGCTCTCTATCTTTGATGTACTTGTCTAGCGGTTCCCAAAGAAAGTGCCAGCCTCTCAGATCCCTCTTCCTCCTCTCTGTATACCCCACTTTACCTGTTTGCTCCTCTGCCTCTCTTTCTTGTTTAGCCCCAGATCCATTTTCATTGCTCTTATATCACCTCCTTTCACAATTTTGCTTCTCCCTGTGATGACCCTGACCCTGTATTACACCACTAGCCTGCCACCTCTAAATTTATTGCCCTAACCCGGGCCACTCCCAGAGACCTACAGGGTACCAATTTACCTACCTTTGGAAGTGATAAGGATTAGTGACTACTCCAATTAAACCATTTAGGTTTATTATAAACAAACACTTAAAAACATACAAGTTAGGGAGAAACGTCAGTTAACGAGACACAAACAAATAAACAGAAAGCTATTCTAACTAGACTAATACTTATCCCTTGGGAAGTTGCCCAAAGCTGCTGTGCAGAAAACTGGGCTGGGGCCAAGTATCAAAGTTCTTTTCTCCAACTGACCCAGTCCTGGGACGTATTCTCCGGGCGTCTGATCTTCGCCAGCCTCCAGCAAGGTTCCTGGCTCTGTCTCTGACCCTGAGCCAGTTGTTGTGGCTTGCCTTGCCTCCTGATTTATGGCAGACGAGCTGTCAATTCATTATTACGTCACAGAGGCAAGCACGTGGCTGACTTAGATCTAATCCTGTCATAGATCTTGTTGAGTCATGCTGACATTCTGACAGTTCCCAGCTGCAAGCAATGTTCCTAGCCGGTGATTGGTATCAGGTGCAGGGGCTGAATGTGCTAGCTAGCTATTTCTTTTTTCTTTTTTTTAATTATTTTTTTATTTTCCATATAATTACAATTACATGTATATACATATACGGTATATTCAGAGTCTAACTTCTTTCTCTACCCAGTTATACAGTCCTACCCATCTTTCCATGAATTTATCTTCGTTTTTCCCTTGCAATATCATGTTCAATTTATCTATTTCAGCCACTTCTAACAATTTATCTATTACTTCCTCTATTCTGGGTATAGTATCCAATTTCCAATATTTAGCCCATAGTATTCTCGCTGCTGTAGTTATGTACGATATTACATATTTTTTGTTATATTTGAGCATATCTGGAATTATATTTAGTAAGAATATTTCAGGCACCAAATCTAGTTTCACCTTCAAAACCTCTTCTATTATTTTCTGTATGTTTTTCCAGTACCTCTGGATTTTTGCACAGCGCCACCACATGTGGTAAAAGGTTCCCACATTTGATTTACATTTCCAACATGTACTTGAATAGTTTGGATAGCATTTTGCAATCCTATCTGGTGGCCAGTACCATCTATGAAAGATTTTGAAGACATTTTCTCTATAATTAGCTGCTCTCATGTATTTTGTTGATTTCCAAATCTTCAACCATTTTTCTTGTGGTATATTATGGCCTATATCCCTCGCCCACATCACTTTATTATGTTTCTCATCCTCTTCTGTCATAAACTCCTCTAGCAGAATTTTATACACCTTTTGAATCATTTTATCACTTGTCGAAAGCCAGATTTTATCTAAGTTATTTTTTTCTTCATAGAAGCCCGTTTTCACATCTTTATTGAATCTTGATTTTAACTGAGACTTTTCCCACCACGATAATTTCAAATTGCACTGGGTTGTTAATTTCTCTTCTGTTTTTAAGTTATTTGTCTCATCCAGTAAGTTTTCATATGTTTCTTTATTGTGTTTTGTTAATAGTGATGGTCTTATAAAGGCTTCCAACGGTGAG
>NW_015166550.1:20080-20207 GCF_001447785.1 Gekko japonicus
CTGGGAGTGCTCCTGGATACCTCCTTAGCAATGGAGACCCAGGTAGCAGCCACTGCTAAGTCTGCCTTTTACCATCTTCAGCTGATTCGGCAGTTGGTTTCCTTCCTTTCTCACCCATGATGACCTG
>NW_015166550.1:20594-51580 GCF_001447785.1 Gekko japonicus
ACTGGTGGAATGAGCTCCCAGAAGAGATCAGGGCCCTGCGGGATCTTTTACAGTTCTGCAGGGCCTGCAAGACAGAGCTCTTCCACCAGGCTTTCAGTTAGTAGCCGCCACACTACTACCACCAACATCTGTGGTTATGGGTTGGCCCCAGTCTGCAGATTGAGCCATAACATCATGCAATGCCGAAAGATCACTGCCTCAGAAACAATTGTTTGTATACTATATAGTATGCCATCTTAATTACTGAAAGACGATTACTATCACTAGCACTTTATCTGATTGTTCTAGACTGGGTTACTGTTTTATAGTACTGGGTACTGACTAATGTAAGCTGCCCTGAGCCTGTTTGCAGGGATAAATGGAATAAAGAAATAAATAAATAAAACGCTGTGAGGCCTCAATCCCGATTGGGACTTCGGCATGGCACTCTCCTTCCTTCCCTGCACTCCCCTCTTGTGGCTGTTTTGACAGTTTAAAGGTTGTAGGGAAGGGAACAAGATCACTGTGCTGTAAGCCCTCACAACATTTGAAAATGGCAGCAGTGGCTCATAGTGGCCGTGAGGACTCCATCATGTTTAGTTTGCCCCTAAGACTGTGTTCTATTTAAATGCTTATCTTTTTTTTACCACCTTGGCATCTTTTTATTTATTTTTTACCTTTTATTTATAACAAATAAACAAACACTAAGAACCATACATTACCATAAGCAAAAAATAAGGACTATACATTACATAACCACAACATTTCCAAAAGTTCAAAAAGAAAAGACAATATTATATCCAGAATTGACCACAGCAAACAAAAAATAAATATTACCAAATGAATCACATCACTAAATAACTTAAAAATAAATCACTTTAGCATATTGTGAATTTTTAGGAAGGATCTCTTGTTCCTTAAGGAAGGAATTAACAGGATACCAAGTTTCCACAAAGGTTGTGACACAGTCGTCCTCTGGGTTTTTGGTCACTCCATACATAATCTGGGCCATTATAAAGTGTTCCCAATATATGGTTATATGCTTATCGGTGGGGGGGAGGCAGTTTCCTGCCACCGTTTGCCACCCACTTTTTTGAGGCTTGAAAGTACTAGATCCCAGGATTGCTTGGCAGCACCAGCCCACACATATATCATGGTGTTCAATGGCAGAAAAAGAGTAAATCATAGAGAATGTAGGCTGCAGTTTGTGTGATGTGATCTTAATTTTCAGTTGTGGCTCAGGTAAAAGGTAGGCCAGATTTCTGCTTCCCCCCACCCTACCAGAATCTTTCTATATGTTCTATAAAGATCTATTGGACATGAAGTTACTACAGTCAGAGTTCATTATTACCCCAAATCAAATTATGTACAGCCATACAGTCAACCAGATGTATAAAAATCCAGATGTATAAAAAACAATGGATGAGTAAATTTGTTCTTTGAAGTGTTTGGGGAATGTATGTCTGCAGTCTTAAGCTTCTACCTCAGAAATATTTCTGAGCATGTCACCATCTTGTTTGTTGTTTTAATGATGGCTTTGGGGGGGTTGATTGTTTTTAAATGTGATTTTATTGTGTATGTTTTAATTTGTTAGCTACCTTGGTGGCCTTTGTAAAGGCAGAAAGGTGAGATATAAGGCAGAAAGGTGGGATAATAATAATTTCAGCAGCACACCTCTGAAACATAAACAGTCTTTAGCAGCAGGTGACCAAACTAACTTCCTCCCTTGTCATAAAAGTTTTTTTCTCTTATACTTTAGATTGGATGCTGAGACTCAATTTCACAAACAGCAGGTAAGGTGGTTTACCTGTGCTGGATGGTGCCAATTTAGACTATAGGTAGGAGCAGCTCATATGATTGACTGTTCCTCCATATCAGTATCCTACCACAAGGTAAACTAGATGTGGGAAAAGAGTGTTCCAGCCTAGTATTTTCCCTGACATGCTCACTTTCTATGTGAATTAATTTTTGTTTTGACAGGGGACATTTATTCACATGAACCTCATCTGCGAAAAGTACAATACATATTGTAATGTATCCATATCAGACAGCGTGCGCGGCCATTTCGCCACACGGTCAGGCAAAGCGACTGAGCTTCGCTCTCAGTAACAGTGGGACAAGCGGATCCCAGCCGGCACCTATCGGCAGGCTAGGCTTCTGGCCGAGAGCCTATGGAACTCTCGATCACTGTAAATAGCCAATCACTTGCGTGTGGGTGTGTTTGGGGAGCGGGGTTTGTGCACATATAAACCAGCCTGTGAGCTGGGTACTGTCGTCTTGTTCTGAGCTGAAATAAAGTATGAGAGCTGAAATCACTAGTAAAACTTAGTACTTTTCACATATATTTACCTATTAGGTTTATCTTTGTAAATAGTCCCATCATAAACCCTGTGGATATATGAAGATTTGTTATACCAAGTCAAGATTTGTTATACCAAGTCAAACCATCTGCCTAACTCAGTGCTGACTGACAGAGGCTCTCCAGAGTCTAGCACCTGCTACCTGAGCTGGTGAAATCAGGGATTGAATGTGGACCTTCTGCATCCATTTGTTCTACAATCTTTCTGACAATGGGGTGGATCCAGTGGTACATTTCTACGAGTGCAAGGACTTCTGCCCATGAGCACAACTTTCTTGGCTCCCCCCTTCCATGGCATCCCAAAGTGGCCCTCAAAATCCTGCTTCAGGCTGCCTCATGTAGGGGCAACCGAGAAAGTTGCTCTACTTGGGCCCAGAAACATACCATTGGATCTACCCCCCCTCCTTTTGGTATAAATTCCAAGAAAGTTCATGTATTATTGTTAGTATTATTTAGAGGCATTTCATTTTGAACTCAGTAACTGTAGCTGTTAAATGCAAACATCTTTAGTTTCCAAATCAATTGTCAAACTGACAGGGAAATGAATAACAGACAACAAGAAGAAAGAGCATATAGGCTTCTCTACCCCAGGAACCCCTTCTTTATGTTTTTCTGTCAGATAAAAACAAAATCAACAAAGCCAAATACTCTGACACAGAAAAGGAGAGGTAAATGTCATCTGCATTTTAGCTTCAAAAGGAAGCAAGTGGCTGCTCACACTTTTAAGAAAAATAATGTCTCGATGGTATAAATCACCATAAACAACAGATTTTGTACTACTTGAATTCATGAAGTTCTTATTGTCTCAGCTTCTGAGTCAACCATAGGAAAATGAAAGAGCTTGACCATAATATCACACCAACGAGAGTAAGCCATCTAAATATCATACTTACAAGTCATTACATAGACATGGTATTCTTTTGCTGAGAGGCAACAAATGTTTTTAAAAAAATAATTATGCAGAACATTTTCTATAAGGAAGAACTGCAGTGGATTTAGGATGGTTTATCAAATCTGTTTGCCCTGGAAAGGCAGTTTGTGTCAATTCTGCTCAGACTTCATGTCCATTAACTGATTAGTATCTTGGATAACCCTATTTTCCCAAGTAGTCATTCTTGGGAGAAAACCATCATCCTGTAGGATGCTGAGGCTGAAAATAAGCTGTCTTTGCACTGCTGCCAAATTCCTTTAAGGGCCTAAACCTCAAAGTGATCTCAAGTTCTGATCTATGGAAATTCCTTTGTTAGCCTAAAAATTGTACACATTCTTAAACTAGTGTTAACACCCACCCTATAATGCTGGGTGTGGGTTTAGATAGCACTTCATAAATTGAGTGATTGCTTTAAACTTGGTTTTCACATGGCCAGTGAAAAATTATTGAAGCTAGGCCAAAGAATAGAACAAAATGGTTGCAAAATATGCATAGCAATTTAGTTACTAGAAAACTGTTGCTGCCTAGAGTTACTTCTAAGAAATGTAAGCCTCACAGTTTTTAGTGAAACTTAGTCCTAGGTAACTCTGCATAGAAGAAGAAGAAGAAGAGATCGGATTTATAGCCCAGCCTTCACTACCCAAAGGGGTCTCAGAGCGGGTTACAATCCCTTTGCCTTCCCCTCCCCACAACAGACACCCTGTGAGGTAGGTGGGGCTGAGAGAGAGCTCTTGAGAATTGCCCTTGAGAGAACAGCTCTGAAAGAATTTATTACTAACCCTCTGAAATAACTTATTACTAACCCAAGGTCACATCAGCAGCTGCATGTGAAGGAGTGGGGAATCAAACCCAGTTCTCCCAGATTAGAGTCAGCACTCTTAACCTCTACACCAAACTGCAGCCTTTGTCTTAATAGAATTATAACAGAGGTTTGAGCTTTAAGTATTGAAGTCTCTGTACTTCCTTGAACAAGCTTTATAGGTATGCTATATAAGGACAATGCTTATATATTTACTTACTTCATTACATATTTCTCTTATATATTTACTTACTTCATTTATGCTCTGCAGAAAGAAAAATTACAATAAAACAATGCAGTAAAATTACCCAGAAAATGTACAGAACCATTAAAACTACACAAAATGCCTTCAACAAAAATGCACTCTTGAACTATTCTGTGCTACACATTCTGCAGAATGATAGAAGCAAGGGAGCTACCTGACTTTACACCAGATGGGGGCCACAACAAAGAGTGCTCAAGCACACAGAGCTGTTGATCATACTTGTTTGGAGAGCAGCACGTTCCTACGAGCCAAGCTTTCACAATGGAAATATTTCATTTTTATCCCTTGAATCTCACATCTGTCTCTGTATATAATTATTGTCTTGTTTCCTTCATATTAGAGGAAAAGACATGTCTCAGTGGTAGAGTATCTGCTTTTCATGTGTGGTCCCAGGTTCAATCTTTGGCATCTCTAGTTAAAAGGATCAAGTGGTGTGAATGACAGAATCTGAGAATCTGAAAAACTGATGTCAGTCAAAGAAGGCAATGCTGATTCAGTTAAAAAAAAAAGTAGACAATACTGACCTTAATGGACCAATCATAAATGCATCCATACTTGGGTAGGTTTAGGTGTCTTGTACATTTTTTCCTACAGTTCTCATTATTTCACTACTATATTATTGGAGAACAGCAATGTCATCTGAAAATTATGGTCTGTTTCAGTGCTTTGCTTGTTCTACTGAACTTAGTAATTGAATATATATGCCACCTCTCTGGAGACTCTGCTTGAAGCAGCTCACAAGTATTGTCGATAAGCTGTTGATAAAAACAGAAATATAAATCATTGGCAAGACATTTGAAACAAACTAGGCATAAAACTACATAAAACAACTATTGAACGGCCTAAAAAAAATCCATACAACACTTATTGGATTAGAAGCAGACCATAAAACAGCCAAAAAAGATAAAATGCCTTGGTTAAAATCCTGAATAAAAAGAAATGTTTGGCTGGGCATCTGTAAACAGTAAAGTAGGTGCCAGGCAAGCCACAAGGGGGAGAGCATTCCAAAGGCAAGATGCCTCCACCGAAAAAAGCCCTTTCCCTGGTTGCTACTAGCTTTGCACAAGTTCAGTACAGGTGGACCCCTTCCCCAGCATGCATTGACTGAAGGTACAACAACGGCACAGAAGTGCCTTAATATGTGTCATGGGTGTGGATGAGAAAGAGCTGCCAGATCTTGCAGAAACCACAGCTGGCCCCTCTGAAGCAGCAGAGGAGGATAGCTGGCAGTTGCCTGTATCAGTATTCTTCACACCTGGCCCAGATAAGAGGGAAGAATTGCAAGCTGAAAGTCCTCCTAACTCACCCCCACATGTGACTCGTTTAAGGGAGCGACTGCAGCAAAACTTGGTGACGAGGCGCCGAGAGGCCAGGCTACAGGGAAACGCTTAGCTAGCCCAGAGTTCTAACAGGAGCCTGGGTGATCGTGCAGCTGGCTAATTGGTAGCAGCATTTAAATCCACACTCTGGGTAGTACTCTTCATCGAAGCAATGAGTCACCTTTGTACCACTTGCATCCACTTTGACTCAGCCCTTGCACCTAGACCTTTGGACCCCCTGGCTTTGGGCTTGGCTCTGTGTACCTGGCTCCTGACCCTGGCTTGGCTTTGGACTATGCTTCTGGTTAGTGATTTTGGACTTGGCTCTGTTTCTGGCTCCTGACCACACCTTGGCTTTAGACTACGCTTCTGGTTAGTGATTTTGGACTTGGCTCTGTGTGTCTGGTTCCTGACCCCATCTTGGCTTTGGACTTTGCACTGTCTTCTTGGCTCCTGACCTCAGCCTGTTCTGGCTTCCCTTTGACTAGCACCCCAGCCTGTGACAACATGCACCCTCTCCTTGAGATCAGCAATGTTGCTTATATTGGGAAACATGATTTTTTTTCCAGAATTTAAAAATGCCTTCTCCCTTCACTTGTGGAGGTATGCCACCACTGCTGTGCAACTCAGGGAGTGAAGGGAAGTTAAATGCCTTCACTGTGCCACAGCAGCGTTAGTGACACAACTCAGTGATATAGCCGGCCTGAATAAAAGCCGGGTAATATTGGTTTTTACTCAGGCCAGCTATATCAGTAACCAAATCAGATTGTCTAATCTTCATCCATTTGAATAAATACCAATAATGCATTTATTTGATTTGGTTTATACTGAATACACACCCCTACTCTACATGGTCACAACCTGCAGATCACCAGGCAAGTCTGTGGATGCAGAGCACAGAACCAGCACACTCGCGCCCACTCTCCTTCCCCATGCGTGCAGTCAGTACCTGGGGATGATCATCCGTACCAGGGCACAGTGAGCAGAACAACAAACCTTCATTGGCATAACAACAGCAGCAGCCTCTGGATACAGGAAAAGAAAAGAAAAACCAAACAGTTAATTAAGTACTCATTCTGACAGAAAATCCTTTTTTCCTCTTATATGCACAGTAAAGGAAGTTTGCTATCGCTTTGATGAAATCAGCCCTATTTGAGACTAGAAGGTTCATAATCTTACTTTCCTCAGATTTGCCCTCCAGGGATCGCAGTATAGGATTGAGGTTATAGGCTTGTAAATCCTGGTAAAATCTACAAGACAGAAGTACATTGTCCATTCCTTCAGTCTCCTTTAGTCTACATGGACATAACCTATCCGAGAAAGGTGTTTTTTTTAAAAAAATCTCCCATAGCACAGCTGAAGGGAGCATGTTAAAACGGGCCAGTGTGAGCGCCCTTCTAATGTGGGGATCAATCAAACGAGAAATACTCAGCAAGCGGGCTTGGGAGGCAGATTTTAACTGGCAAGCTGACTGTGCAGGAGAAGGTTTAATTCTCATTAGATTCTTCAGAACAGTTTGCTTTTCTTATTTTATCAAGTCCTGGAAATACATATGCAATTGAATCTTGTAAATTGCTTTTAAAGAAATAAAAGCCTAGTTATCTCCTAACACTACTACTTTAAAAAAAATACCATTTGGTGCCTTCCACTTACTCTGATATGTCTGTGGCTCTGGAATAAATTGGACAAAGCAGTTCTGTGATGATTATTTGGTTTACAAATTGGCTTCTGTGTGTAATCCAGATGGACACAGAGTGTGGATGTCAGAATAACTGGCATATTTCACAATTGTTAGACAGATTTTGCCACCAGAATCACCAGTGTGGAGCACATGTGTTGTCACAACAGCCAGATGACTAAAAAAGAGTGCAGCTGAATGGAAATAAGGCATTGTAACGGATGGAATTCATGGGACATAATTGGGGGGGGAACCTACTTTTTTCACTCCTGCTAACCGAAAGAGTTTTATATGTACTGTGTGGTTACTGAAACAGATGGGCAGAGCAATCCTCTGCCATGCTGATGCCTCAGCGACTGTCTGTGGCATAACTGCAGTTTCACTAGTCTGTTCCTTGGTGGGGTTCGGTTATGTGGCCGCCAGCAGAAAAATCAGTCTCTGTTATTTGTTTTCCAGGATGCTGCCATGCTCAGTAGAGACATTGTTGCAAGGCAGTGGCCCCGTGGTGGACAGGGCAGTCAGAACCATTGAGGGGTCAGCAGGCACAGGGGCTGAGCCAAGGGGCTGTCCCAGGCTAGGGGTGGGGCCCGAGAGTTTAGGCCATTGTCAGCTGCAGACACCCCAATCTCTTAAAGGGACCTATACCCATTGCAAGTGCCAGGGACCAGGCAGTGGGGCAGGAGTCCCAGCATTCCCCCCAACACCCAAAGCTGGCCCCCTGCACACAAAGAGCAAAGGCTGCCTGAATCTCGTAAGGTGTAGGGGTGGTTCTCAGCAGCAGTCCATGCATCAGCTGGTGTCCTCCACTCACTGACGGCCTCCCCATCCAGTAGGCCACCCGTGCTGCCAAGGGCACCCCCAGCAACAATCACCATTCCACCAGTGTTGGAACAGGAGGGGGGCAGCAGGGTGTGCAGGGAGTTCCTGAAAGGCCTATGACATGTCCCACAGCAGCCTCTCAATACGTACCTGTCCCTCCCCTACGTCCCTCATGATGGCAAGCAGCACCTCCAGGTGCCCAGCTGCCAACGTCACGGATGCTGCCAGCCTCTCCATCCATTGCTGACTCCTGAAGAAGGCTTCATGCCACTCTCAGCATGGGGCTGAGCTGGGTATGTGCCCCGTGTCCCGGCAAGGGGCTGGAATCCCCACCGTTGTCTGGGCTACCTGCAGCAGTGGCACCTGGCTTCAAAGGATGCAGCTTGCCCCTGCTGTCCCTCCCCACCCCAATGTTCAGTAGTCCAGCTCCGCTGCCATCTGAAGATGTGGAGTCCACCCATTGTTTGGGCTTGCCCTCAGCCACTGGCCCCAGGGACTTCAAGGTGCCCAGTGTTCACAGGACCATGGAGGCCACTGCCATTCACCTCATGTGTACTGTGCATGCCCAATAATGTTCCATCTGTCGGACAGCTCCTGCCTAGATCCTTTACACCTGTACAGAGCAGCCATCTAGACCCTGTACAAGGAGCTGGAGCCAGCCTAAAAGACCAAGCTCTCCCTCCCCCCCCCAATGCCATTCTGGTTCTTCAGAAGGTCTTGATCTTCCTCAGGTTTCTGGCCACCAGATCCTTCCATGGTGTAGTGTTCTCAATGTGTCTCAATCCTTGGCCAACCGCTACCTGCACAGCTTTCTAGATGCCATGGTGGCCAACTTACAGGGCCATGTGCAGTTCCCCACCTAGGACAGAGTTGGCGCTCATCCAGGCACGGTTCATGGCATTCCCAGGCTTCCCAAACTTCATGGGGGCTGTGGAATGCACCCACGTTGCCCTTATGGGCTCTCGGGAGGAGGCACAGATGTACCGAAACCACCATCATTTCTAAAGCCTGAATGTACAGCTGTCCTGCGATGACCAGGGTAATTTCACACACCTCATAGTCAAGTTCCCGGGTAGTGTCCATGATGTGCAAGTTTTTGTGGCATCTAGCCTCAACTGCCTGCTGGCTGCCTGGCCAGAGAACAAAGGATGGCTCTAAGGTCAGTAATGTGGGAAGGCGGGGCAGGCCCAGCAGGCTGGAGACATCTCTTTTGACAGGTCTCATTGAATCTGCAGATACCCCCTCCTCACATATTTGCTGACACTGTATCCCAAAAATGATTCACCAGACTGTGTAGCCTACAACAAAGCCCACCGCCAAACAGACATGGTAATGAAATGGGCATTCAGATGACGAAAGATGTGGTTCTGTTGCCGTCACCATACTGAAGGGTGCTGTGTACCATGCAGCCACTGGCAGTGGCCAAGCTGTTTGCTGTTTGCGTGATGCTCCACAGCATGGCCATGTGAGAATGTCTGCCACCTCCCCTCAAAGGGGACCTGTTGGAGGGCCCTTGTGTCAGGGGATGGGACAGTGGGCAGTGGGTGGAGGAAGTGTCAAGGCAGGATGTCAGGGGGCACATTGAGCAGGAGCGCCTATGGGAACACATCTGGTGCAGGAGGCACCTTGCCACAAGGCTACCTTTTGGGGTTGTGAACCCCCTGGTGCCATTGGAGAGTGAGAGTGGCTGATGTGGAATGAGCATGGCCCCACTTTCATACTGCCATTAGTCAGGGCTCTGTGCCAGCCTACCACTCTCCCCCCATGCCAGGTGTCTTGCTGCACCCGCAGTGATAAGGTTAAGAACCCAACAGCAGGGTGGCCACATTACAGGGAGGGAACCACAACAAGGACTCCTCAGTTTGCCACTCAAGGGCTTGGGGGCCACAAAGGCATGAGCTGCTCCAGTGGCCATTTCTGCCAAAAGCCCTGCACATCCAAGAGCCACCCAGCACAAGGCAGCACAAGAAATGGCCAATGGAGCATACCCACCCAGAGAGTGGCGCCTTCCATCTACCCTTCCAGGGTTTTTTGGTCTGTTTTTAATTGTTTTCATTTGGTTCTTCCTAGCTCTGAGGGCACTTGGCCCCAGTATGAGAAACAGTCAGCTGAGATCAGGCACAGCACTCATTTCTTGTTATGATCACCGTTTCCAGCACAAGTGCCACCCAGAAGCGTGATGCACACAGTGGCTACAGCACTGCTTCTTTTTGTCAGGGACCCCCACGACGTCTATTCTCTGAACCATTTTAATGCTCTGGTTCCTCATTAGCATACCCAAATTGGCCCAAGGCTACTGGGATCCATCTGGCCCCTCCAGGCTTCCATAGTGCAAGACCACCCAAAATTGATCAGCTTTGCTTGGAGTGGCAAAAGACAGCTGTGCAAGGCAAATGCTGGTGGTGGCCCTTTTCCAGTGGTTTGCACTACCCAACCCAGACCCAAACAAGCCAAACAGGGCAGACTAGGCCCTGCTGAGTGCTGTTAACCCCTTAGGCTCATTCCCGGAGGTTCCCCGTTCTGTAGAAGTGCCTGCAGAACCTAATGCTGACCCGACCCATCTCGTCCCTCTGCCGTCCGGCCCCCATCCCCTGGTGTGTGTTGTTGGCAGGGGGCACACGGGTCCGGCCTGCTTTCCAACCCACCCCTAGATCTGTGTGTGCAGATGTGCTGTCATAACCAGCAGGATGAGAACCATCCGCTCTGCTGCCGGATTGCAGCATAGTATTTCAACCTCCACACCCTCCCTCCAAAAAAAGCCGTACATAAACACACACAACCACAGGTGCGGCCACAGAGAAAACTTTATTGAAGGGCACCAAGGGCAAAGGAGCTGTGATGAACATATTCCATCTGCACATTGCCTCTGGCCTAATGGCTATTGCTCTCCAGGGGTGGCTAGCAAATGGGGCAGAGGACCGAGTCACCTGTAGCACAGATCCCAAAGGGGCCTTCCAAGTAAAGCTTCTTCTGCAGCCAGGGCACAGTGGGCACTTGGGCTTAGTGGTTAGTGGATGGTGGAGCTTGGCCCCTCATAGAGCCCTGACTGGTGGAGACCCCACCAACTGCTGGGGCAGCTCAACCACTCCATAGCCAACAGCTCTGGCCACTTTCCTGCAGAGGAAGAAGAAAAAGAGACTGGATTTATACCCCACCCTTCACTACCCGAAGGAGTCTCAGAGTGGCTTACAATCCCTTTCCCTTCTCCTCCCCACAACAGACACCCTGTGAGGTACGTGGGGCTGAGAGAGCTCTTTCAAGAACTGCCCTTGAGAGAACAGCTCTGAAAGAACTTATGACTGACTGAAGTTCACACCAGCAGCTGCATGTGGAGGAGTGGGGAATCAAACCCAGTTCTCCCAGATTAGAGTCTGCACTCCTAACCACTACACCAAACTGGAAAAGGGGGTTGGAGAAAAGGGTGTCTTGCTTACCTGTCAGTGTGCAGCTGCCCAGTTGTTTCCTAGTTGAGGAGATGGGGTGATTGTTTGGAGTGAAACTGGAAGAGGTCAGCCACAGAGGGAGAAATTTGCTCTCCCTGTTGAGCGTTGGTGCCAAATGTTCTCCCAGTGGTGCTAAGTACCCTGTCTGTCCTTTTCCTGTCACCAAGGTGCCTCACCGCTTGCTCTTAGTCAGCACAGCAGGAAGCTGTCAGACAGCATCCCATGCCATGTGCCCTACCTTGCAAGTTGTGGGCCACCCACCCGAGGCATTTGTAGGGCTGGGGCCCCTGCAATTAGGTTCTGGGGAGAGCCACAGGGAATGGTGATGATTGGACACTGGGATCTTGTAGGTGTAGCTGCAGCATTTGGGCGGGGGGGGGGTTACTTGCATTCCACTGATAATGGCTGCCTATGGCCTATCCTGCCATTTTTAATTACACATATTGGCACCTGTTTTGAGGGGTGTTTGAACACTGAAACCGCTTAGGAAGCCACCTAACTGCGCCCATGGGAACACCCACATGGATGCTGGTGCTACAAAAGACCGGTGTCCTGTATCATCATAACCAGCCCTTGTGCCAGCATATCTCAGAGTTACGCCGGTGTAAGGGTTAGTCAGCTTCCTGAGCCGATTTGCCCTCCCTTAGGATTGCACTGTAAATCATGTAAATGTGATAGTATATTCTTGTGAGTTTTCATTGTACACTCCAATTACATCAAATTACTGTAATGAGGAACAAATTATTTACTGATATCCTTCACTAAGGTGAGATGCACAGAGACTTGTAATGGAGATGTGCAGGACATTACAAGTTAGAGATGTTATCTTATACTCTGAGATTCATCTGAGCTTCTTTTGTTGTAGAAAAACTCTATCACTTCTAAAAGATAGGTGGTGTGTTTTGGCATCTTAGGCCAAGAGACCCCACCACTACCCATCAAGTTGGCCCAGGCACACTCTCTCCTTCATGGGGGCAGAGCAGGGGGAGGCTGGCCAGGGGTGCCACTTAGAGCAATCCTGTTTTGGTGCCCAACCCCTACCTTTTGGCACACTAGATCTGTCTAATGGGCAGGCTGCCCCTGCATGTTTTTGGTATAATTGTATATTCCTGCTTTGTTATGTTTTCTTAATGTAGTTCATAGTTAGCAACTTTTTTTGAATATAAACAATAACTTTTTTGCACTTACAGTAGTTTATTTTCCAGTAGCATTCCACAGGCTGGGGTAGACTTCATTGTCACTGGAACAAAGATATTCAATTAAAACCTGTGTAGATGGGTAAATGTCTGAATATAAGGATAAACAACAAACACTTATTTCACAAAAATCTACACCCATTGGTTGACAGTACAAGGCACTCAGGAAAATAGTATTACCTCTCCACTTGGTGTTTTGACATTTAAACATTTGTCTTCCTTGAAATTCTTTTGTAAGTTCTCTTATTCATATGTAACAACCTTGTAAAGCTGTTGTCCAGCATGGAGAGATCAAGTTGCCAAGGAACTCCAAAGGCTTTGAAATAACCTGTAATCCTATCCAGGGCCAGGATGCAGGGCTCAGCAACCAGCTAATAGTGGAAGGTCACAATCAGCACCTTGGTCAGTTCACTGTGAAGGTCAGAAATTATACAGGAATAATGCACAGGGCTTTAATCAGACTTTTATGTTTCGTTTGGTTGGTCCTAATTATAAAGGTATTACACAGATCGTGTTCTTGTTCAGAGAGCCAGTAACCACCATGTTGCTTCAGCAGTGGTCTGGAGCCTACCAAGGGCTAAAATACTTTGGCAGGCAGAAGTATGGACCCTGCCCCCCTGGAGATTTGGTTTCTGTATTGATGAACTCTGTTCTTGTGACATGAGCTGTCATGTTTTTTGTTGGTGAGTAAGTCATGTAAATGCTAAGAGAGTTTCTGGGAAGGAGTTGCCTGCTTCTGATTATATCAGGAGTGAAAACTCCTCAGAAGTAAAGGATGGGCAGATCTTATCATTCCTCCTTGTTATCTGCGGAACTTTTCGGCAGAGACATTGTCACAGAGATTGCTTACTAAGTTAATCAAGGGATATGCTCCTTCTTCCACAGTGTCCCACAACTCCTTTATTAATGTAGAAGTGTTGTGACCAGGTGCAAGAACGGGGCAGAAATGAGGTATCAAGAGTACTGACCATATCAGCTGTTGTTGTATATTAGGAAACTTTTTTTTTATTTTGGCAAGTATTTCGCTCTGGCTAAAAATTACAGGTTAGCATTGTATTTGATTGTATGCATTAGCCATCTTGAGGGCTGGAGTGGACAAGAAGGTGGGATATAAATATAATAATGAATAAAAATGTCATATTGTCAGATCTGTGGAGGACGAAAAAAACTGCACATGACTGAAGCAGAAGCGGGAGGACAAGGATGCCATGTTTCTTCCTGTTAGAAGTAATCGTAGTGTAGCTGAAATTTGTTGTGTGTTAAAATAATTTGAAGCACCAGCCTTTTAAAAATAAACTGGATGCAAGTATTCTGCTGCAATAATATATTTCAGGTGTTCTGTTTTCTCCCTTCCACTTGTCTTTCCTTCTCCCACCTGTCTGCGCAAGGTACAAACATATCCCTTGCTGAAGGACTGGGAGTGGATTTGCTTTGAGGTTAGGAAGCCGGGTTTATGCACGTTTCTCCCTGTAGTTTGTAAACAAAGCCTTGGATCATGAGGGGCGAGGGGCTTTTGTGTAAAGCTCCTTGATCTGAGAACCATGCCAAGCTCTCTATGAATGGTTTCTGTAGAGCGAAAATAGTCTGCTCAGGAAAGCAGGTTGTTCAGACCAAATTGAAAAACAAAGATGATGTATTTGGGCTACGATGTATGGCGCTTGATCAATTCAAATACATTTTAAAGTGATTTGGCTTTCACTGCTCTTTTATTGCTGGATATTGACTGTGCCTTGAAAGCTGGTTGAATGGTTAGAAACACAAGCATTTAACAATTGTAACTTTCTTTGAAATGGCAGTAGTCTAAGGTGGATGTTTTATGGAACTACATATGCTCCTTGATTTTCATCAAAATACATCTCCCCAAGATTTTTGTCTTACCTTGTAAATTGGGTGGTGGTAATCCCAAATCATGAATATCCTCATTTCACATGTAGTGCTTCCAGTACCTGTAAGCTGATGCGTCAGTGGCTAAAATGTATTCAGAAACTTGAGATTTGCTGCTGTTTTTCACTGTTTTTTAATACTGTTTCCAGTACTATTGGGATTCTATCAAGAGCATACACATGGGAGGGACTGTTGTCTTTGTGTTCAGCTTTCAACAGAACTGTAAACATCTTGCTTCATTTATACCATATTAATTTGATGTTGAATCCTTAACATAGAATGCATTAATGTTAATATTTCAAGCGTAGGTAAGGTCAAAAAAAGGACTTGGATCCTGTGACAATCTTCTCGCATTTCTCTCCAGCTGCTGTGGTGTTTTTCCTCTGCTGCACTTCCCACTTTCTCTGTGACTAGCACTTTCATGTACACTTCCTTACACAGAAGTGCTAGTAGTGGGTGAGGAAACGAGCACTGCAGTGGAAGAAAGCCTCTACAGTGCTTGGAGAGAAGTGTGAGGGAGAACAATGCCATAGGGTCCAAGCCGTATAATTTTTACTGCTACTGGTTATTTCACTGTACAGAAATGGGAGGCACCCATGCTTAGGTTGTTCAGTGAAGCTAGTATTGACAAGCACTGTGTCTAATAGCAAAACAGTTGGTCCCTGTGCCAATCACAAAAGCAGCAAAATCAGGCCTGTCTCAGACAAGATGGCAGAGACTTCTCAGTTACTCCCCTTGTTTGCAAACAAGAGGGAAACTTTTTGTAAATTAACCAAAAGAAAACAGGAAAAAAGCCCTCTAAAAATACCCAATGAGGCCAAATATGCTCCGGGGTACAGAATATTAGAAAAACCAAGAATCAACCAAAAAGCAAAAAGGGAGAAAATACAATTCTTAAACATCTGAGAGCTTATTGAATCCCAGAGAGGGGGATTCCTAAATTATTTCCCTTTCCTATGATTCTTCACAAGCCTCACCTTAAAAAATAATTCACAGTTATGATATCAAAACAGGTCAAGAAGATATATATATTAGTCCAGGAGACCCCAGCTTAGTGCCCTTGGGCCTTTTGGTGCCTGCCAGTACCTTTCCTGGCACCCACCAAGTCTTTTTAGAAAGCCAGATGGGGCTTTGCTTCTAAGTGACTAGAGGAGATCTGATAGGCTGTGCAGATTTTTTTGGCAGCAGCTGCCGCCACAGCATAAAGACCTTCACTGCATTACTGAAGGTAACCTGTATGCATGCAAGAAAATACTTTAAAACAATATCTTCTTTTAGAAAGGCATCTGCCCGAAATGTTTGGGACTGTTTTCATCCCTAGTCTACTTGTCAACTTCATTTTCCTTCCAAAACCTATCTCAATGCTGCAGCATTAACAAAAAATTAAATGAGAGTATCCAGTATGAGAGGAATAGTGACAAAAACCAAATACTCCTTGTTAAGTCGGTTATTTAACAAAGAGTCAGAGAGTGATTTCAGCAAAAGATCAGCTAGCTTTATTCAGCAACCCGTAACTCAACTCCAAACAGATCAACATGAATAGCCAGAACAGCTTTAGCATTGAAGCTGTTCCACTTTTAAACTCTCCCGGCTAATGTAGCCACACCTACTATACAAATACCAACCTATGAGGTTGCAGGGATAAAGTCCAATCACAATAGTTCCCGCTCTTGGAACTGGCTGTTGGTGATTGGTCGGCTCTTCCTGGGCTACCAATAACAATTGAAGGATTAGGATCTTAGCCCAGGATGAAAGCTTCACATGGTGATTCAATGAGTGAGTTTACATGCATACATTGTCAGATTGAATACACCACACTCCTATATATTCACTGTCCAAACTGTTTCTGTTCTCTTAGCTTGGTTTTCTGTTTCTTAGTTACTTGTCATTAATAAAATTTAGTATCAGTGGGATGCACACCTGTCTTGGTCTGCAGTATTCTTCTCTGAATCTTCATACGCTTCACTGAATTGTAGCACTATAAGGTTGTGCTGTGGATATGAATGGATTTTGGATCTAAATGTTCTAAATCGCTATTCTTCTTAGCCTGAAGACAATTCTCTAGCTCAGCATTATCAGCTTCTTTCAAACTCTTTGCAGACAGTGACTTGTTTGTAGAATTTCAGGAGCTCTTATGCAGATGCCATATTCAGCTTGCAAAAATCTAGCCACAGAATAACAGGGGAAAACACAGCTGGCGACTGGCTTGCTGCCCAGAAACCAGGTGCGGCATGCTCCCCCCAGGGGCCCCTCCCTTCCCCCTCCCTTGGGTCCAGTTCAGGCTCATCATAGGCCCGCCTGGTAGGGGGAGGGCCAGGTTTTCCCACCATTCATGTTGCCTGGCCCCCAAGTTGCAGGACATGGCCAGCCATAGCCAGTGTCACCCCTGCCCATGATCCCCATCTGTGCAGGGCCACAAATGGAACTTGTGAAGGAGTCAGGGGTCCACTTTCAAAGGCAAGTGTGTATGAGCATGTGTATGTACATATAAACCTTGCTGTCTGTTGGGGAGGATGCCCAGTGTTTTCTCTTTAAAAGCTAGATGACTATTTTTGGATTTCATCTTGATTGGTTAAAATGTGAGTAAACCCTCCAGATACAAGATGCCAAGCCGCAAAGAGCAGCAGTGCCGGGGGAGGTCTCTGCTGGCTCACTCAGAGCTCCTCCGGGCAAACTGCAGAGAGTGGTGGTGAGGGGGGAAGTCTCTACTGGCTCGCTTGGAGCTGCTCTAAGCGAGCCAGGAGAGACTCACCCCCTTGCCACTGCTCTCTGTGGCTTGCCCAGAGCAGCTCCAGGTGAGCCTGCATGGTCTCCTCCCCCCCACCTACAGTGACCTGCAGAAAGCCCAGGGTTCCACACTTGGCTTGGAGAGGGAGAGTATATGGGATTCCCCCTACGAGTCTTGCACGCCACCATTTCTCTATATGGCTACCATCTGTGGAGAGTTAAATCTACAGATCAGGACCCTGTTAAGGCTAAAAAGAATTTTCTGCATGCTTGGGGCACTCTCCAGGTTTGCAGAGGCAGAGAACACATTTTCCTTGGTGGTTGCTGCTCTGAGTATGACAGCAGCAGAGGCACACACCAGCAGCTGCTCCAGCCTGGCTGCAGTGGGCCCAGCAGTGATGGCAGAGGACGTCGGCTGCTGCTCCGGGCCCAGCCACAGCAGGGCATGACGGCTGATTCTCTGACCCCGCCATGGAATATGCCAGCTGCTGCGGCCAGGCCAGGAATCAGCAGCAGGGGGGGGGAGGTATTGCAGGTTCACACTTGTTAGATACATTGATTAGAATTTTATAAAACAATTTGTTGTTTTCTGGTTGTATTTATTATTCTGTATGGCAGGCAATGCAAACTACATCTGAACATCTCTTGCTTTGAAAACCCCACAGGGTCACCATATGTCAGCTGTGACTCGATGCAATTTTTTAAACGTTTTTCTGGGTTAATAACCAAACATTTTAAAGGAATCAGTGGAACTTCTGAGTAAACAAATTATAAATATATAATGAACTCAAAACTATCTGATTACCAATTAAAATCAAAATTATCATGCTACAAGTCCAAATATTTACATTATACTTAATTGGAAACTACATATATGATGCACCAGTTAACACTAAAGAGAGTGTATATGAAAAATATGGGGAAATTTTCATTGCAAAGAAACAGAAAATGACTAAGAATGAATTATTCATTATATTTGCATAAGGGAGAAGCTAGATCAGAATTGGGATATTCAACGCTATTGAAATGTAATAGCCTCTCTAATCTCAAGAGGTTATTCTCCACATCCACCCCCAAAGATTTCCCATATTTACCAGTTTATTACAATCAGAGGAGACCTTATGTTCACTTCAAAATGCTTGGTACTTTCTCTCAAATACAGTATGGCTACTTGCTTGCTTGCTTTTTCCTCATCCAAATTCTGGAACTTTTCCTTATCAAGCTTAAACTGAGCATGGCAACTGAATAATGATGCCTCAAAGGAGTAAGCTAGATTTCAAACACACATTTGGTATGCAACTTGGCTTTAGGTTTTTATTTTGTTCTGGTTGTGTTCGTTGGTAATATAGAATTAGGTTGCACCAAGAGTATTGTCCACAGTCATGGATTTTGTCCAGGGTGCTTTGAAAACTTTAGTAGGGTAGTCTGCAGAGAAGCAGCAAATGGTAGTTAGGACTCTGTGTGTTTTAAAAGGAAACTCAAGAGTTTTGAATGAAGCTCAAAAGTTCTGAATGAAGTACAAGAATGAGGAAAGTGGGAAGGCGATAAATAGTTGCCTTTACTGTGCTGTAGTTACTGGAGAGAAGCCTGGTTTTAAGAAGCAATCAGAAGGTGAGAAGACATAATCTTATAAACTTTGATGAACCACTGCTCAAGAAATAAGATGACATTCAGCAGAATATTCTGATCTCCTAAATTGATTAAATAACATTAGTGCTATAACTATATGAAGTTGATGTGTGAGCATCATGTCTCAGTCTTTTGTAGTCTTGCATCATTTTTATTTCTTGGCTTATCAATTTAAGGAGGAGCTTTCGGTTGCTGCCGAAGGTGTTGAACAGATGGTATGCAAATGGAAGTTGGCTTTGCATTGTATAGTTCTAGCTTTTGTGTTCCTTTATTGGATTTAAATACTCTCAGTGCTTCTTTTGCTGCCTTCCAAGCACTGGGTGGTCTCCAATTCCCTCTTTTATATCTCCAGTAAATGAAATCTGTTTCCACTCATCAGTTCAACCTTGGTGAATCAACATGAATATGTGGCTAAAATTGCAGTTGTCCACAAGAACTAGGATGAATAGAGAATGCAAACATGTCTTCATGTGATCTACATGGATGGATAGGAGGAAGTGATACAAAATGAGGGCTGATGAGTAATATTGGGATTTACCAGTAGCCTATAGTCTCTTCCTTTTTCATGATCCTTTCCCACCCACCAGGCAACATACCATTATCTGCCTCCCTGCCTTCAGGTTACCTCCTTTGATCCCCCAGCAGCCTCTTCCCAGGAAAACTGTGGCAAAGTTGCAGAATGGTAAACCCTCAAGGACTTACAGGGTTTTCTGCTGTATCCCTCTCCTCACACTTTCCTTGTGTGGTAGCAGATTAGCTGGTGGTTTCTGACAGGGATGGCCTCAGTGACTCCTCCCTCAAAGGCCAAAACCACTTTGGGAAGGGTCCTGCCCCTCTCCCTGCCTTTTACTGACAGAAACCAAGGCTTCAAGGCTGGCACTAATGTGTTTGCCCAGCAACGGCCACTGAAGGTGGTCATTTCTTAAAGATACGTGTGCTGCTTATATTATTGGGGGGAGGGGTTAAACACCCTTTTTAATATAGATGGGAGGGGTTCCTGCAAACCTGGAACCTTTTTCAGTTTTGTAGAATCATCTGTCTTATCTGTTCATAGCTCCAGTCTCCAGATTTAAGAATCCACAGATGGGGGCCATTTGGAGAATCAGGTATCTTGCCAATTAGGTATCTTTTATTTTCCACTGACCATTTTCCATTCCTAAACCCCCCCCCCCAATTTCTCCCCATTTTCTGTTTCCTTCTTGCCTTCCTACCCGCCAGCCAAATGGACCCAGTTGTGTAGTGCTGGCTGCCAGGCAAGGTCCAGTTGTGCAGTGCCAGCCACTGGGCTGGGCCCAGTTGCACAGTGGGTGACTCAAAAGGACTTGTGAGGGGAAACCTCATTTTCCCCTCTATCCCCTTCCCCATGCTATTTCTTCTTTCCCTCCTGGCAACCCCCTTCTCCTTAACATTCTCTCATTCCTTCTTACCAACCTACCAACCAATCTACCTTTTATCTGCAGTCCATCATAAACTATATTTACTGTTTGGTTACTTTATACCCCACCCCACAGTGAGTTTGGTGTAGTGGTTAAGTGTGCGGACTGTAATCTGGGAGAACCGGGTTTGATTCCCCACTCCTCCACTTGCAGCTGCTGGATGACCTTGGGCAAGCCATAGTTCTGACAGAGCTGTTCTCTCAAGGACAGTTCTGGAAACAGCTCTTTCAGCCCCGCCTACCTCACAGGGTGTCTGTTGTGGCGAGGAAAAGGGAAAGGAGTTTGTAAGCCGTTCTGAGACTTTGAGTGAAGGGTGGGGTATAAATCCAATCTCCTCTTCTTCTTCTTCAATCAGGACCCAAAGCAGCTGACATCATTTCCCCTCCATTTTATCCTCTCAACAACTCTGTGGTAGTTTAGACTGAAAGTACATGACTGGCCCAAGATCACTTGGTGAGCTTACACCACAGAGTGTTGATTCAAACCTGGGTCTCCCAGATCCTAGGCTGAAGCTCAAACCATTACACCACACTGGCTTTTGCAAAGTTGCTGCTATTGAACAGTAGCAAGCAGCTGAGTCTTGGTGAGTCAAGGAAATCTTGTAGTAATAAGTTGCCCAGTGGTTGCTGCAGGGCCTTGCCCTAATGGGTCCTCCCTCAAAGGCCCAAAAAAGTCCATTCATGAGCCCACAAAAGAAAGAGTATTACAATAGATGTCTGAGAAACAAAATTTGTACAGCCGAAAAATTTAACAGACCACACGCTACTGGAGTCTTATGTTTTGCAGTACTAGTTGCATTTAACATTTGATTGGATATTGGTACAGTGTTTTTTTATTGTAATCTGTAGCCCTGCTGTTTCCTAGTTATCTTAATAATGCCTATAAAAGAGCTCATTCTGTATTCTTAAACTCACTAAATGATGTTTAGCTCTGGCTTTATTGCATTGTTTATTTCTGCACTTACTACTGAAAAACAAACCTTTCTCAATATATGAAATGCAGTATAAAGAACATTTATTGAGTTGGATACTAATAAGTACATTAGACCAAGAGAGATATTAAGAATGTACAGTATATGTGAATTACTGGCATCTTAATTTTATTGTAAGGAATGATAAATATTTTAATATTTTAATGCAATACAATGTCCTTAAAAGAGAAAACTGCTTATAATTCAACATACAACATTTGCCTGGTGCATTCAATAAAATGTTATCAACATTATATTTTTAAATGGCCATGATGGTAAAATATGCAGATCATTAAAAGTGAAGTTCTGTAAGATCTTCACTTTCTACAGATAATTGCAGTCCTTTAGTTTCAGTAAGTGCTTGGGGGAACTTATACTCTTGAGTTTTGCACCACAGCAATAAAATAGTTCAATGAGCTGTTTAATAAAAACATTTTGAAGATACTTTGCTAATATTGAGCCCTATGAAGTGGATCCTTTTTCTGTAAAGATCCCTGTTTGGTGCCCCAAGTTGAAGTCATTTTATTTAAAGCCCAGGTCCTATAAGTGCTGACATGGAGCCTTCCATAAAAGGGATGCTCTACTCATTTAACTAGTGGTACACTCCTTGCACATGTCCCTTGCACAGAGTACAGAATTACAGAATCAACCGGGTAACTGTAGTATGCAAGTATGATTTTATAAAGTGAATGAATATTTAAAGTGTTACATACAAAAAGTTACAAAAATATTTATAGCAGATAAGAGAATCACTAGTTATATTTATATTGTATTAACGAAGCTGTCGACT
The DNA here is from genome assembly GCF_001447785.1 of Gekko japonicus. Classification (NCBI taxonomy): domain Eukaryota; kingdom Metazoa; phylum Chordata; class Lepidosauria; order Squamata; family Gekkonidae; genus Gekko; species Gekko japonicus. Next base: position 42,819 of record NW_015166550.1, read on the forward strand.
TTTCTCTTCGTTTCGTTTCCAGACTTCCTCAGAAATAGACTCTCTCGTACCACAACTACCACAAAGCTTTGTACGAGAGAGTCTACTTCTGAGGAAGTCTGGAAACGAAACGAAGAGAAAAGTCGACAGCTTCGTTAATACAATACAAATATAACTAGTGATTCTCTTATCTGCTATAAATATTTTTGTACCTTTTTGTATGTAACACTTTAAATATTCATTCACTTTATAAAATCATATTTGCGTACTACGGTTCCCCAGTTGAGTCTGTAATTCTGTATATTTGTCATCTGGGAGGTCTCTGTATTTACCTTGCACAGAGTAGCCAATCTGCCTCAAAATGGGGTTCTGGAATGGTCCAGCCCCAGTTGCTCTTTGCATTTAAATGGTCAGCAAATCTGAAGGTCAAAATGAACAGTATGTAGTTCACCACACAGTTTGATATTAGAGGAAATCAACTAATCAAAGTCTGTATCTTGAATTATAGCTTTGTTTGTTGATTCAGACCAGTGAGGTTTAAAGCAGACAAGGTGCTGGGAGTTATGTGATTGGGGTTCCAAGCCTTTTGGTAAATGCCATTATCAAGCATGGGAGGGACTATGGCATAATGGTATGAAAGGTCCCCTTCCCTTCCACATTGTTTTTCCAATTTGATATGGCCCCAGAGAACCAGTATTTGCCCCATTTGGGTAAATATACAGGTGCCTGTATCAGTACTTGCATTCTTCTTCAGTGAGACAAACAGTGGCTCCCAGAGGCATTTCAGATCACAAAACCAGTGTGTCAACATTCATCATGCATACTCCCAGTCCAAATGGTGACCCCCTTCCCCTGTGCATCTGATAATTGCCCTTTTTTGTAATGGGGGGTCCTCATGATAGAATTCCTGGGTCCTCATCTGATTTTGCCCTCAAAAATATTGAAGAAGTCGTGAGTTAATTTGCTAATCTAGTTACCTGTTTTTCCGGGGGGGGGGATTGTGTGTGTGTGTGAGAGAGAGAGCATTCTCGGTATTCTGGTTTTATTTCACTGGGATATTTTAGAAAGTCTAAATAAGAGAATCATAAGACAAATGAAATCTATTTGCCAATATATCACATAACAACATAAGAAGAGCCCTATTGGATCAGACCAAGGGTCCATCTAGTCCAGCATCCTGTCTCAGTGGCCAACCAGTTCCTCTGGAAGGCCAACAACAGGGCATAGAGGCCAAGGCCTTCCCCAATGTTGCCTCCTGACTCTGGGATTCAGAGGATTAGTACCTCTGAATGTGGAGGTTCCTCTCAGTCACCATGGCTAGTAGCCACTGATAGACTTATTGTCCATGAATCTATCTAATCTCATTTTAAAGCCATTTATTCCTGTGGCCATCACTACATCCTCTGGCGGCAATTTCCACATTTGAATCACTCTATGTATAAACGGGTATTTCCTTTGCTCCATCCTGAACCTGCTGCCCACCAGTTTCATTGGATGCCCTCAAGTTCTAGTATTTTGGAAGAAAGAGAAAAATTTCTCTGTCAACTCTCTCCACCCTATGCATAATTATATAAACCTCTATCATGTCCCAGACTCTTTGGCCTTTCAGCGAAGGGTAAACTCCCTTAATTAGCTTTCCTTGGTTAGCCCAAAGTTATGCAGGACCTTTATGCATCTATGATTCAATTGCCCCTTTTCAATGGTATTGCTGGGTCATCTGCTCCTGTTTTCAGACCAGTTATGTCCATGTCTCCTCCAGTCAATGTACATATTCTCCTTCACTGTCCTTATGTGCTCCTGTATAGGCAAAAATGGATCATGCCATGCTTTGACAAATGGACTATGCTTCCCCTAGGAACAGTAGAGCAAAAGGTCCAGTGCCTCTTAGAGGATTCTGATTTCCGACATAGTTATTTTGTTGTTTGATTTCTATAGGCTGAACAGAAGTGTCAAAGGGAGGTGTTTTTAGATACGGGTTTTATTTAAGTTTTTCGGTTTTATTGTTCAAGACCTTGGCTTAAGTATGGGGGATGTCAAGAGGACAAAAAAAACCGGTCACTGGCATCCAACAGTACCCATAATTATGACAGGTATATGAGGTTTGAATGTGAGAACAGTGTGTCTGGCTGTTTTGGTTAGTAGTCACTGGCTCCCCTCTAATTGTTTATTGTTTGGGAAGAAAACTGTGATGTGTGTGCATGAGTTTCCTGCATTGATTCATGATACTTAGATAGGCATCACTTTTCAGCCATATAACTTGCCACTTCTGTTGAGTGGCTGCAGTCCCCAAAAGGAACCAAGGGGTGTTCCTCTTCTCTGCTGATACCCCTTGTTGCCATTGCCTCCACTGCCCCTCAGTGCTCTTGCTCTTGGTCTTTCAGTGTGCAAGAGCCACTCACTGATGACTAGAAAGAGCAGCAGCAGCAGCAGCAAAAGCAGAAATCCCCTCAGAGGAGAAGGGCATGTGAAAGGAGAGCAGCAAGCAGTGGACGACTCCAGACCATCTTGGAAAACAGGGAGGAGCCAGACTGAGGCAGGAAAGGCAAACATTTTCAAGGCTACATCATATGTTTTCAGAATTAATTTGTGTGTGTGGAAGTGAACATGCACATTCTGATCTTATGGTAATCAGAAATATTTTTAGCACAGTGACAGGAAAATGAATTGCTGTTTTTGACTCTGCAGAAAGAGCATTCAAATATAAAGTATGTAAAAAGAGCAAGTAGGCAGAACACCAACCTACAAGTGTGTGTGTGTGTGTATGCTGTGCTTTAGGCATGAGAGTGGACTTATTTTATTTTAAATTATATTTATTCTACCTTTCCCAGTCAGCTTGATAAAAGATACATTTTAATCGCAGCCGTTTACATTGCTTCCAATGAAAAGTCAGAAATGCAGCCACAACTCAATTGAGGAAGGCCCAAACCACATGAGGAAGTAGGGAATATGAATAACCATATAAGCCTCAGGGTATGCTACTATAATTCAGAATCATTTTTAACCCTCATGTAATGAATCAGTAGCCTCTTTATAAAATGAGTACCACCTGTATAGACATGCAAATGGAGAACATTAATCTTACCATCTTAATAAAATATAAATCATTAGGAAAAGATGTGAAAGAATGTTTCGGCCATTACAGCCCACAGCTTGTAGCCCAGCCAACAGATGAAAGAATGTGCAGACGGATCTCTGTTGCTATAGCTGTGATATCATGCCCAGTTACTAACATGTGGTTGGTTATTTTGCGTTTCAGATCACTGCTTGTAGTTGAGCACAAAGGAACCGCAGAGACTTCCACATCCTTCAGTGAGAAGAAAGAAACCAGCAGAGCAGGATTAATGCCGACTTGTTTCTGGTGGCCTTTTCGTACAAAGGCTGCCTTGGAGGGGAATAAAGAAGGAAAGAAACACCGAGATATTTAATGAGCTGTGAAATGAAGCACTGTTTCTGCTGCTGCCACCACTGCTGCCGCCGCTGCTCCTAACCCTCGCATTCCAAGATTCATCTGCTCTTCATTGTGCTTAATATACATGTTTCTGTACCGTGCATTTAGAAGATTCCAGAAAGGAGTTCAAAACGGCTGCCGGGGAAAGGCCACCAAACATGCCTACAGAAACACTACAGACAGGTAGCATGGTCAAACCCGTCAGCCCTGCCATCACGTTCACTTCCGCTGTCCCTCTTCGCATTTTAAACAAAGGACCTGACTATTTCCGTAGGCAGGCAGAGCCTAATCCAAAAAGACTCAGTGCAGTAGAGAGGCTGGAAGCTGACAAGGCAAAATACGTCAAAAGCCAAGAGGTCATCAATGCCAAACAAGAGCCTGTAAAGCCAGCAGTGCTTGCCAAGCCACCAGTATGTCCTGCAGCTAAGCGAGCCTTGGGCAGCCCTACCTTGAAAGTGTTCAACAATAACATAAAGACTGAGAGTGGGGTCCAGAGGGAGAATCTAAAGCTAGAGATTTTGAAAAACATTATCAACAGCTCAGAGGGCTCCAGTTCGGGTTCAGGTCACAAACATAGTTCACGAAATTGGCTTCCCCACAGATCTGATTCAGGAGACTTAAACCGGCACTCGTTTGCAGAGTCATTAAAGGTATTCCCGACTCAAGGTCGTAGCAGTCCTCAAGAAAGCAACTCCAGTGTGAGCAGAAGACTACTGGAACAGTCGCCAGAGTCATTCTTGCACGTTTCCCATAGCTCATCAGACATTAGAAAAGTATCTAGCGGTAAACCCTTAAAAGCAATACCATGCAGTAGTTCAGCTCCACCTCTGCCTCCCAAACCCAAAATTGCCACCATCGCTACTTTGAAATCACCAGAAATGGACATGGTAGAGCCCAGCTGTGGAGTCAGCAGAAGACCTTCGCTACAGCGCTCAAAATCAGACTTAAGTGACAGATACTTTCGTGTTGATGCAGATGTTGAAAGATTCTTTAACTACTGTGGACTGGATCCTGAAGAGCTTGAAAATCTTGGGATGGAAAATTTTGCAAGGGCTAACTCTGATATAATCTCTCTCAATTTTCGCAGTGCAAGTATGATCAGTTCAGACTGTGAACAGTCTCAGGACAGCAACAGTGACCTTAGAAACGATGACAGTGCCAATGACCGCGTGCCATACGGCATTTCTGCAATTGAAAGAAATGCCAGAATCATCAAGTGGTTATACAGCATCAAGCAAGCTAGGGAGTCACAGAAAGTGTCCCATGTATAAGTGGATGCACAGGGGAACAAGCAAAGACTGTATCTTTGTGAATAGTCAGTTGTGAAGAGTTGTGAAGTCTACTTGAAGTCTTAATACACTTCTCAGATCTCTTTTTTGTGTTGCTTGTTGTGCAATGTTTTCAAGTTGCATGCCTGTCAACATGTGAACTGACCTGGCTTCCACTTGAACAATAATTAGCTACAGAGCCTGGCTGAGCATACACACATTATCTGCCAAAAGTTTAAGACCAGAATCCAAATAGGGCTTTGTTTATAAACAAATATGTTTACATTAAATGGCTGTATGGCTTCTTTTCAATATTTCTGTAGTTCCTTGTGGTTTTTTTTAAAAAAAAATCTCACAATGTTTGTGTCTTAATCACAGGTATAGTTAACAGACACAGGTATCTTTTCAGCTTAAATTGAAATCAATTTTGGAGGCAAAAAAGAGGAACATTGCCAAAATTAGAAAGATTGGGTTGGTCCAATGTACTGTTAATGGAATAGACAGTGGAATGGGAATTTCCCATCTCTCCTCACTTGCTTCAGCCCACTGAGCTCCCTGAAATACTACTTGAGGGGCAAAAAGGAGCCTCAGTAACACTGTGGGGAGCAAAGTGGGAGGGTCTGCAGTGTAAGGGGGAATCAGTGAATATTGCCCTCCTCTGCTGCTGGTGGGAAGTGCCTTACACCAGCAGAAAATGGCCTTTGACTGAAACCATTAGTCTAAAACCTTACCTACAACCACCAGAAAGTGATTGAAAATATCTGTACATAAAGTGTAACCTAAGATGCAAACTTTTGAAACAAGCTGTTCACCTTGTTTTAAAGGGTTCCATTTGAACCCTTTTTATAATCCTTTTTAGATTAAGGTTTTCTGTGGGGGGATAGCCCTTTGCTCCTGCACATTAAATTTTCCTCTAAAAAAGGACTCAGAAAGTGTATAAGCTACTCTTGCAGGTGGTTGGTGAATAAGGGACTTCAATTGTCCAACCAATCGGGAGGTTATTAGGAAGAGGCCCAAAAAGCAACCAATCAAAAGATGGGCTGGTTTTGAACAGAAGATTCCTTGTCTTAAACTTTTGACAGGAATGGTTGGATCCTGTTTGCTGATCTTGAATGCCTTTTAAACTAGACAAAGCACATCATGATTACAAGCTCCTGCTGCTGACTACGTTTTTGTAGACCTGTTTGAGCAGTTCATGAACTGAAAATGGAAGTACACAGCCATATCAGTATAAGAGCCTCTTACCTGGATGTGAAACACACTCAATATAGCTGAACTATATCTGAGAAATTGTGATAATGTTGTCTTAAATATGTTATATCTTAAGGCTGTGGAAGTTTGTTACAACACTAGGAAACTGTAGAAACATGACAGTATGTAGCTCTTTTCTTTTTTTGCCCCTTCTCTTCCTGCCCCCCTTCCTATGGTGTTGAGTGCTGCACGTCAATCTGTTACACATTTTTTGACAATCTTGTGTCTTCCCAATGGTTTAACTGTCATGTCAAAGTGACAGTTGTGGTGCGTAGCGGAGAAGTTGAAAGTGCAGTGGTTTGCTTCATTATTATTATATTCATGCTTTGAAGTACTTTGCAGCACTATCTAATACTTCATCAGCTAATAGGAAACTTTTTATTGTGTAAATGCTGTAAGACTTTGTACATATTTCAGTTCTTATGAGATCTTTAAAAAAGGAGAGTGTTATGCTAATAAATAGCTCTTGGTGCAGCTACTGATTGTGTATTTCTGATCTTGTACTCTTTTTGCCTTTCACTGTAAACGTAAATACAGGAGGAAGATGACATCCAGTTAATCTGAGTGTAACTGTTCATTATAAACTTAAGAAAACACAGACACACACACACACATCACAGATGCCTATAAAATTGTATTTCTTTCAAACAAAGTAAATGGAATGATCCTGATCCAAGGGATTAAACCTTAGTTACAAATCTTGGCCTTCTTTTCCCAGCAGTGATGTTTGTTTGTTTGTTTGTTTGTTTATTCCGTTTATACCCTGCCCTCCCCGCCAAAGCAGGCTCAGGGTGGCTTACATAAAATTCCATATATAAATACAATTAAAACCATTTGTAAAACAGCCATAAACAACTCAAATTATTAATTATCATAAAGTGCTGGAACGGTGATCTAATAAAGTGCTAGAACAATGAATTTCCAAATAAAAGTGCTGTTTAGGTGATAGTACAGTCATGTTGGTAGTCTCAACCAGCTCAACATTCAGCTTATTTGTGTGATGGGCACAGGCTGTGGATGGTAATGCCAGGGCACAGGGTCACTCCTCAGATGTTTGATGCGGCTCCTTGATTGAAGGCCTGGTGGAAGAGCTCCGTCTTGCAGGTCCTGCGGAACTGTAAAAGGTCCCACAGGACCCTAATCCCTTCCAGGAGCTCATTCCACCAGTACGGAGCCGCCACTGTTAATTTGCTAGGCAGCTGGAAGCAAGTTCAATTCAGAATGAATCACAGTGGCTAACAAAAATATAAAGTCCAAGAACCAAAGAGTTTCATCATGGAAACCTGGCACCTGAGTAGTATAGAATGTAGCCACCTTATCAGTAAGTACAGAATTTCCCATAGTCAAACAGGTTTCCCCTAATTGCATACAATTTCCACACAGACTCCCCCCTCAAAAAAGGACTAGAAAGAGAATGCTGACTTTGTGCATGTGTGTGATATGAATTCTTTAAGCAGCTTAATTAAAACAACTATAATGGAATATTTATGATAAAGGTACAAACAAGTGCAAGGATGCCAGCATGGTCAGCAAGAAGAATCAACAAACTTTACAAACAAACTACGTCTGACTTCTTTACAAAGAAGTCTTGCACATATCAGAAGAGGAAAAGAGAGCATACATTCTGAAAGAAAATGTAACTTGATGGTAATGCAAGCAGAAAAGGAACGTGAGGATCACATTGGTAAAAACATTAAGATAATCAATAAACATTTTAAGTACATCAAAAGCAGGAAACCAGCCAGGGAAGCAGCTGGCCCATTAGATAACAAAGGTGTGAAAACATTACTAAAAGTAGATAGGAACAGCTGAATGAATTGTTTGTCAGCTTCACAATGGGAGATGTTAGAGAGATACAAATACCCAAATGCCTTTTTCAGGAAGGGCATCTAAAATGCAAAGTCAAAAAGAGGAGATAAGATGAAATACCAGGATTAATTACAAATTACCACATCAAAAGGTCTGGAGCTTAGAGTTCTTAATGAAATTCTGAAATGTGTAATTCTTGATCTTCAAACAAAAAATATGTGCTTATTAAAATCCTTCTTGTCAGATGACTAGAAAGTAGCTAATATAATATACAATATAATTTTTAAAAGAGGCCTGGGGGAAACTATGCTGTATTAGTCTACATTCTGCCATGGTAATTCGGTGGAAAGCATTATTCAAATAATATAATTTAAACCTGTAGAAAAACAATTGTTGCTTTTGAAAAGGGAGTTTCTTGAGCATTATCAGCAAACAATCCACTATACATTATCTGCTTGGACTTCTAAAACCTTCTGCCAAAATCCTTCATCAAAGTCTCCTGAATAAGTTTAGTAATCATGAATTAAGAACAAATTCATCTTTGTGGCTTCTGTGCAGGTACATATGGGGACTGCGCTTGCGCAGGCCTGCCACGAAGACCTCTTTTCAAAAGCTGTCAAGAACTTTTGGAGCACTCTGCCCCTTCCCCTCACTGGTGGCCTCCTTCCCACCTGGCCAACATGGGGCAGGGTGAGCACTCCTTCCCGCAGTCCTTTCTTCACCACCGTGGAGATCAGATGTCTTCAATCTCTTCTGATCCTTGCAGTTTTTCCCTTAGTTATTTTTTTTCCTTCTAGCCACTCTTCTTCCCTTTGTTTCTTCACCCTGCTTCATTCCTACAAAAAAGAGGATTGGAAGGAGGACTTTATTATTGGGCTATGGCTGTCTTCAAGAAGTGCATTGACTGTGGCCTAAAAATGGCTCAGTTAGATGACCATGACCATTGTTTCCTATGCCTGGGCAAGGCCCATGACATTTTTGCCTGCTGTATTTGCAAGTAGTTCACT